>NC_053023.1:550099796-550374939 GCF_003073215.2 Triticum urartu
TCTCCAATTTTCTGTTGTAGGGAATCATGTTACCCTAATTTCCATATATTTTATTTTTGGAGAAAAATAATTTGAATAAAACTCAAATAAATCCAAATTGAAAATAAATTCAAAAGAACTTTGAATTTAATTCTTTGAAACTCCCAACTCATATTTCATATAATTTGAAGAAGTCCTTTTATCTTCTCTCATGAAAATCATTGAGCTGCATGAAGTTTATGAATTGAAATATTTCCAAATGAAATCCAATTATTTTCAAATACCCTTTCATTTAATTTAAATGGAAGAAGTCATATCATCTTCGCTCAAGGGTTTTGTATTTGAAAAGAATTTGAATTCATGGAGATCAGAAAGCAAATATGAAAGTTTGGGAAAGTCCTTTTATTCCCTCTCATTTAACTTTCAAAAGTTTCGAATTCACTCACTTTCAGACAATCAAACAATCAATCAATCTATCTATTTATTATAACATTCCAAAATTTAGAATTTTGGGATGTTACAAACCTACCACCCTTAAATGAATCTCGTCCTCGAGATTCGGAGAGGCTAGCAAGAAAAAGGTTAGGGTTTGGGGGTCTCCTCAAATTCCATCAATCATCACCGGGGTCTGGGGTGCTACCACCCTTAGAAGCATGGTTACGGTTCTATCAAAACTCATATACTCCATCCTTATTCTTGACAGTGTCGGTCTTCTTAGATCTTCAGGATAATTCCTTATCCGGGCTCTTCCGATAGTGGCATAACCTTACCACAATTTTTCTATCCTTTCATCTTGGTAAGGTTCTTCTGAGATTGGGTCTTCTTAGCTGACGGTTCTGGTGCCAAAACTAAACAACTATCGATATCTCATGGTGGTCAACAATTTGTGGTTTCTCCTGCAGGAAATGGGTCTGGGTGATCCTCACCGTATAACCTACGGTTGGCAAAGCTGCCTTGTACAAGGGAAAAATACCTATACCATTCTAAGGCTTAAACAAGGTTTTGATCGTCGTCTCTCCACTATAGGTAAGTCACTCAGATTTACCATCCCATATAGCAAGGCGAATAATAAGAGTAAGTCGGTATGGTGATCAATCCATCCCGCACCCAAATCATTACCTTGTATACGATTTAGCGAATCTCGCATTGTAACACTCGGTCATCCTCACAAGCATTGCAGAATTTCTCTCGTCGACGAACCAAGTTCGGAATAATCCATTGATTCTGCAAGCCAGACAAACATTTATCGTTCCTTCACAACTCTCAGGTTTTGCGTAAACTCCTATAAAATCGTATGTCGACAAAGGTATATCCACTTCCAGGGTTTTTCCTTCAGCAAGAATGTGCTTCCTTCTTGGCAGGTCCTGGGGCCTGTGGGTTATGGCACACCTCATCACTTGTAGTCCTTGAACTTATCATCGGGCAACTTATCATTATTCCAACATCCAACTTCCAGCTTCCTAGCATACTTAGAATCCATCCAATTGTATTGTCTTCTTCCTTCTATTGGCACCAAACTAGGACATGATTACTCAGACACATCATGGAGTTTCCATTGATCGATATTTCCGACATCATACCTCCTTTATATCCAATAGTAATTTATCTCTTCATCCTCGTGGGATATCCCTCATACCGAGATAAAAACTTATACTTATGAAGTCCATATTCCACTTCGTGGAACATCATTATCCTTTCCGCGGTCAAGCGTCCTTACACGGGAATATTGGCCATCTCTGCATGGCACTTCTTCAACTGGGAACCGTGAAACACATCCTGAACTCCTGACAGTCCTTCGGGTAACTCCAACTTGTAGGCCACTTCTCTCATATGCTCCAAAACTTGGTATGGTCCTACAAATCTCGGGGCTAACTTTACCTTAACTCCAATTCGTTTAACTCCTCGCAGAGGGAACACATGAAGACATGCTCTGTCTCCAATTTCATAGACTACCTCCTTGAGTTTTTGACTCTACATAACTCTTCTGCCTGGACTGAGCTACCTTCAGTCTATCTCGAATCAACTTAACATTCTCTTCTGACTCCTTGATCACATTTGGTCCAAACAACTGACGTTCTCCAACTTCATCCCACATACTCTTGGGACATCACACATATCGAGACAAAACTCGTATTCATTTTTGTCCGAAATCCACTCAGTGGAGTATCCTTATCTTTTCCAGGGGTCAATGGTTCTTACAGGGTACTACCATCCTTAAAATGCACAAATCTTCCATAGAACATATTTCTCATATCCTCAGAATGGCCAAAATCCTTCTTCATAGAGTAACAATTCATAAAATCCATATCAGTACCAACGATGCTAACTTTATTCACTCTCAATTAATTACAATCTCTCGCTTTTCCATTACATGTCTCAACTCAACACCTCAATATAAAAGAAAATGTTCTCACTTCTACTACTCCATTACTTTTGTTGCAAACTCAACTATCTAGCACAAGTTTCCTTCTCCTTGGGGCATTCTCTGGCAAAGTGCCCTGCTCCATTACAACTAAAACATATTACTTTTGACAAGTATCGAGGTTTCCTTTTTGGGCAATTGTTGAGGTAGTGCCCTGACTCCTTGCACTTGTAATAGGTGATATGACTCAGGTCCTTCCTGGAATCCAATCGGTTTCTCTTCCTGGACTTTTCCATTCCAATCAGGGCTTCTATATCCTATGGGTCATATTCTACTTCCTCTGTCGGGAATTCTACTAGATCCCCATTCAAACAATTTTGGGAGATGTGTCCTTCTTCTCCACATGAATAGCAAGACTTGGTACAGGGTTTACTTAGTTCTTCTTTGGGTGTGTCCTCCACCTCTTCCTTCATCACGGGTTCTTCTAACATTTCCATAAGGGCTCCTTTCTTTACTTCTTTCTTATGCTGGATGGTTCGTTGCCCCATGGGGTAAATGTGACACTGAGCAGGATAGTGGGTAGTCCCTTCACACAAGAAACAAGTAATTTTCCTAGTTGGGCATTCTTCAACTGGGTGACTTCCTTCACAATTAGGGCATTCATCCTTGTGTTCTTTATGGGTGTGTCCGATTTCTCCACAAATCCTGCATGCACAAGGTTTCTTCATGTCCTTTCCATAAGGCTTCAACTTCTGGGAAACAAGACGAGACTTTGGCAGAGTCAACTTAAATTCCTTCCAAGTGGTTACTCCTTGCCATCCATTGATGGTTTGGTACATCCTCCACCAAGTAGCAACACCTCTTTCAAAGCACTGAAGAGCATGTTGGGTCATATTATTTCCAACTACAGGGTTATTCTCCATGTGATCCTCCATGTTCTGAATCCATCGGTCTGCCTCCAACTGACTCATCGGTCCAGAAAATACAAGCTCATCTCCATTCATCCTCTATTGGGTCCATGTGGGTTTGGGGTAAGATAAGAGCAATAGAGAGGGATGCACACAATACAAACAAAAGTTTTGAAAAGACAGATTTTTGTTGTGGCTGTCAAAAATCATCAAACAAATGACAGCTCACAAACGTCGCATCTAATGTAGGTATATAACAGGGGTTTGGTCTTCTAAGGTCAATAAATCTTCAACGTCTCCAAATTCTTCAAGCCTTGTTCATGCCTCCAATGGCTTCTTCCGATCATGCTTGTCTTTCTCAAGTTCTTTTGCCAGATCAATATCTGTTGACGTGAAATCTCTCGTGACATCCTTTAATATTCCGGAGTTGCATTTCAAACTTCTGGTTTCAACATCCTTCACATGAACCATGGTCATACTGTCCTTCAGTTCCTGACAATTCTCTGGTATCTCGAGGTTGTAGCTCCTCCAGCTTGGCTACTCTCATCTTCAGGATCCTGAGTTCCTCATGAAATACTTCCTTGTCTAATACGACTTCCTGGAGCTCCATTTTAAACTTCTTGATGTACTACTCCAGATCCTGGTGATACACCGGCTAGGGCTAAAACTTCATCTTATGATAGGTGCTCCATCAGCCTTCTTCCATCAAATCCATTCTGATGAAATGCATCCTTAACTCAGCACGGTGACAATAGCATCAGCGGCGATGACATCACGGATAACCGTGTTTCTGCCCTTGTCATTGCCATGAGCTATCTTCCATAATTGATATCCCCTGCCTTAAGGTTTTCTTGACAAAACTTTGAGGTTTTCAACTCTCCATGCTTGGTCTTTCTCTGATACACCTTGATCTCGGGTATTGACAACTTCCATAGTCTGCCAAGTTCCATAAGGGTAGCCTTCCTAGGTCATACAAATCTGGGAATTCTTTAGAGCCTTCAAATTCTACTTGTGTTCGGTCTTCAACCGTTGTAGTTTCCATTATTCAGATGCACGGAAAATACTCTTCATTCCGAAGTGGTCTTAGTTGTCCAATATCTTGTACTTCTTGGAGTGGTCTCATCAGTCGAATCTTCGTGTGGTCAAAAGGGGAAAGGGGTACAGTCTCACTAAAAGGGAATATTTGAATAAGCTCAGAAGAGAAAAGAGGTAAAATATCTTTTTGAAAGGGAAATTTGTAGAGAAAAATCTTTGCTATGGGCTTGCCAGTTTCTAGGGTCACGTCCTACAGTCAACATGTGCTCTGATACCATCTTGTAGCGACCTGACCCGAATGGGTCAAGTCTCTGTGCTTAAGTGTCATCCCTGGATCGGTATGCTGACACACACAGTACTCGAGGATTTATAACAGAGGTAAATCACATGTAAAAGTAACGTAAATACTATTACCTCAAATCCAAAATAGCGGAAGTAACAAGGTTGTGGATTCCCATCAACACCAACGGCAAAGTTGAGTGTAGAAATCGTAACCCTAACGTATCACTTACTCGTCGTAAGATAATCCTGCAACATGAGACGTTGCAGCCACAGAGGGTCAGTACATTGAATGTACTGGCAAATTCACACCATAGAGAATGATGAATAAAGACTATCACTACATGCATATTTGGCTGGTGGAAAAGCTCTATGGTTATAAGGTTTTTGCGTAAAGCCAATTTTTCCCTACTGCAAAGGAATAAATTTTATTTAACTATCATGGTGGTTGTTGAACATTGAGAATGGTTGACAGCATTCTCAATCCCAATTAAGTAACATCATTAAACCCAACAATATTCATTTAAAGTAACATGATGAGATCAACAGGATAATCCAAGAACTAGATACTCAAGATGTCCATAACCGGGGACACGGCTAATCATGATTAGTTTATACACTCTGCAGAGGTTTGCGCACTTTTCCCCACAAGACTCGATCGCCTCCGCTGGATTTCTCGCACTACATGGTGTTTGAGAAACGGATGACCGAGACACAGTCTTTCAGAAGCGCTAGCACCTTACGATGGATAGACCGGTACACTTACTTTCCCCTACATCTGCTAGTCTACCCTGTAAGAGTTCGCACGACTTAATCAACTATGCCAGAGCCCATAATGGCTTGTGGCTGCACACGGAAGTTTCTAGTTTGAAAAATCTCATGATCCCTTTGAGCCTAGGTGGCGGTCCAAAAGAAAATAGGCAAGTCCTGGATTACCCAGGTGCCTAGACAGGCAATCCTAGAATAACCAGGTGCCTCAATCCACCCAGATGTGTGTTTAAGTTGCCACCTTAAGTAAACCATTAATTAACAATCTCACATCTGTCATGGATACTCTCAAAACCCAATCCACGTCTACTAGCATAGCATGGCATAATAAGCAAACGTAGAAGTAACTCCCAAAGGTTTGATAATAAACAGGTAATAGGTACTACCTCATCTACTTCCCATCCCACAGTTTAATTAGATCCTAATCATGCAATGTGTGAAGATTGATCTAATGCAAAAAAACTGGGTATGGAAGGGGATATGATCAAAGTGTGAACTTCCCTGCAATGTTGATGAAGATGATTCAAACTCAAAACTCTTGATAGTTCTACTCGTCATGCTCCGGTCAATCTATCATAAGCAAGCAATAGTAACCACACATAAGCAATCACTCAAAAGATCAGAAAGAACGAAGAAGACGATTTGGAAAACATCAAAACCAAGCAAATAACTCTTGCAACATAAAACAATTTCTAACAGTACCAAAATTATCTGAATTTGGCCTTATCGGAAAGTTTAGGTCAAGAGCTTCGATTTGCAAAAAGAATCAACTCAAACGGAGCTACGGAACTCAAGTTATGATCAAACGAAGTTTGAATTCAAATCTGATCTAATTCAAATTTTAAACTTTTCAAAAACATGTTTGAGTTGGATTAATGGATAGAGGAGATCATAACGAAGACGTGAGCGTTGGTTTCGTTGGATTTGGATAAACGAGTAAGAAGTTACGGTGTTTTGAAGATCAGGGGCTATTCTGCAAATAAGTTATTCACAAACGGGTCCCTGGCCGAAAACTGAATAAAAGAAAAGACTAAATAGCGAACGTTTGCTGCAGAAGCCTATAAGACGAAAACCGTTCGCTACTGAGTACTAACGGACAAACATCCACTAACTAACTAAACCTAACAAATAAACCGATCAAAACAAAGAAAACCGAGCTAAAAGAAAACCTAAAACAAAACCGGGTCGGTTTGTACCGGTTCGGGCGGTTTTTCTTCGAAAACCGGTGGCGGCGGTTAGCGGCGGACTCCGGCGAGGGCGGTGCGGCTCCGACGAGGGAAGTGCGGCGGCATGGGCGAGCAGCGCGGCAGCGGCGAGGCGAGCAGGTAGCGGCGCGGCTCGGTGCGGCGACGGCGGAGTGCATAGCAAGCGGCGTCGGCGGCGGCGGCGGCTTTGCAGCGGCGGCGGCGATCTGCGCGTGGGCGAGCGGCGGCAAGACGGCGTCGGGGGCCCGGGGCTCGGGGCCGGCCTATTTAAGAGGGGGGCGAGGAGGTGGCGACGGCCTTGGGGAAGGGGCCAAGGAGAGGCCGGGGCGGTCACGGCCGTCGAGGTCGGCGGCGGCGCGTGGCGGCTCGGGACTCTGTCCCGAGCTCGGGGACGAGGCGCGCGCGGCTTTGGGCCGGCTGGGCCGTGGCCTGGCGAGCTGGGCCGGCCCGGTCCGGTCGGTACAGAGATCTCTTTTTTCTTTTTAACATTTTTTTCAGACAAACAGAGACAATAATAAAAAAAACTTATATAGGCATATAATATATCAAAATTTTCTGAAAAAGATTTCCTACACGCTGAACATTTTTATAACTTCAAATAAAATCCACACAAATTCAAATAAATCAAAGAGTTCTACTGGTCTATTAAAATCCAACAAAAATCATTTTTAAAATACCAAAACGATTTCAAATTTATTTCTCTCCAATTTTCTGTTGTAGGGAATCATGTTACCCTAATTTCCATATATTTTATTTTTGGAGAAAAATAATTTTAATAAAACTCAAATAACTCCAAATTGAAAATAAATTCAAAAGAACTTTGAATTTAATTCTTTGAAACTCCCAACTCATATTTCATATAATTTGAAGAAGTCATTTTATCTTCTCTCATGAAAATCATTGAGCTGCATGAAGTTTATGAATTGAAATATTTCCAAATGAAATCCAATTATTTTCAAATACCCTTTCATTTAATTTAAATGGAAGAAGTCATATCATCTTCGCTCAAGGGTTTTGTATTTGAAAAGAATTTGAATTCATGGAGATCAGAAAGCAAATATGAAAGTTTGGGAAAGTCCTTTTATTCCCTCTCATTTAACTTTCAAAAGTTTTGAATTCACTCACTTTCAGACAATCAATCAAACAATCAATCAATCTATCTATTTATTATAACATTCCAAAATTTAGAATTTTGGGATGTTACAGACATATAATCACTCAAGTGTTCAAGCATATCAGCATTGCGTTTCAATTTTCTACCAACATAAGCATTGAAGTTTTCTTGTTTAATAATAAAATTATCAAACTCATCTAAGCATTGGCTAGCAGACTTATAATGAGGGATATCACCTTCATCAAATCTATAGAGAGAATTTACCTTTACTACATGTGTCGGGTTATCAAGACCATGTATTTCTTCAATAGGTGGTAAATTCTTAACATCTTTAGCCTTAATACCTTTTTTTCATAGATTTATTTGCCTCTTGCATATCTTCAGGACTGAGAAATAGAATACCCCTTTTCTTCGGAGTTGGCTTAGGAGTTGGTTCAGGAAGTGTCCAATAATTTTCATTACTCAACATATTATTCAATAGCAATTCAGCTTGATCAATAGTTCTTTCCCTGAAAACACAACCAGCACAACTATCCAGGTGGTCTCTGGAAGCATCGGTTAGTCCATTATAAAAGATATCAAGTATTTCATTTTTCTTGAGAGGATGATCAGGCAAAGCATTAAGTAATTGGAGAAGCCTCCCCCAAGCTTGTGGGAGACTCTCTTCTTCAATTTGCACAAAATTATATATTTCCCTTAAGGCAGCTTGTTTCTTATGAGTGGGGATATATTTAGCAGAGAAGTAATAAATCATATCCTGGGGACTATGCACACAACCAGGATCAAGAGAATTAAACCATGTTTTAGCATCACCCTTTAATGAGAACGGAAACAACTTAAGGATAAAGTAATAGCGAGTTTTCTCATCATTAGTGAACAAGGCGGCTATATCATTTAATTTAGTAAGATGTGCCACAACAGTTTCAGATTCATAGCCATAAAAAGGATTAGATTCAACCAAAGTAATTAACTCAGGGTCGGCAGAGAAATCATAATCCTTACCAGTAATAAAGATAGGAGAAGTAGCAAAAGCAGGGTCATATTTCATTCTAGCATTCAAAGACTTTTCTTTAAGCTTAACTAATAATTTCTTAAGATCATATCTATCATTGCAAGCTAAGAAGTCTCTAGAAGTTTCTTCATCCATAACATAACCCTCAGGCACAACAGGCAATTCATATCTAGGGGGAGAATCTTCATCGTCACTTTCATCAATATTATCAGTTTCAATAATTTCATTCTCTCTAACCCTAGCAAGTTGTTCATCAAGAAATTCACCTAGTGGCACAGTATTATCAAGCATAGAAGTAGTTTCATCATAAGTATCATGCAAAGCAGAAGTGGCATCATCAATAACATGCGACATATCAGAATAAATAGCAGGAGTAGGTGTCGCAAGTTTACTCCAAACAGAAGGTGAATCGAGTGCAGAGCTAGATGGCAGTTCCTTACCTCCCCTCGTAGTTGAGGGGAAAATCTTGGTTCTTTTATCTTTCAAGTTCTTCATAGTGATCAGCAGATATAAATCCCAAGTGACTCAAAGAATAGTGCTATGCTCCCCGGCAACGGCGCCAGAAAATAGTCTTGATGACCCACAAGTATAGGGGATCGCAACAGTTTTCGAGGGTAGAGTATTCAACCCAAATTTATTGATTCGACACAAGGGAAGCCAAAGAATATTCTCAAGTATTAGCAGCTGAGTTGTCAATTCAATCACACCTGGAAACTTAATATCTGCAGCAAAGTGTTTAGTAGCAAAGTAATATGATAGTAGTGGTAACGGTAGCAAAAGTAATATTTTTGGTTTTATGGTGACTGTAACAGTAGCAATGAAAAAGTAAATAAGCGAAGAACAATACATGAAAAGCTCATAGGCTTTGACCAGTGATGGATAATTATGTCGGATGCAATCAATCATGCAACAGTTATAACATAGGGTGACACAGAACTAGCTCCATTTCATCAACGTAATGTAGGCATGTATTCCGAATATAGTCATACGTGCTTATGGAAAAGAACTTGCATGACATCTTTTTTCCTACCCTCCCGTGGCAGCGGGGTCCTATTGGAAAGTAAGGGATATTAAGGCCTCCTTTTAATAGAGTACCGGACCAAAGCATTAACACATAGTGAATACATGAACTCCTCAAACTACGGTCATCATCGGGAGTGGTCCCGATTATTGTCACTTCGGGGTTGCCGGATCATAACACGTAGTAGGTGACTATTGACTTGCAAGATAGGATCAAGAACTCTCATATATTGATGAAAACATAATAGGTTCAGATCCGAAATCATGGCACTCGGGCCCTAGTGACAAGCATTAAGCATAGCAAAGTCATAGCAACATCAATATCAGAACATAGTGGATACTAGGGATCAAACCCTAAGAAAACTAACTCGATTACATGATAAATCTCATCCAACCCATCACCGTCCAGCAAGCCTACGATGGAATTACTCACGCACGACAGTGAGCATCATGAAATTGGTGATGGAGGAAGGTTGATGATGACGATGGCGACAGATTCCCCTCTCCGGGCCCCGAACGGACTCCAGATCAGCCCTCCCGAGAAAGATTAGGGCTTGGCGGCGGCTCCGTATCGTAAAACACGATGAATCCTTCTCCCTGATTTTTTTCTCCCCGAACACGAATATATGGAGTTGGAGTTGAGGTCGGTGGAGCACCAGGGGGCCCACGAGGTAGGGGGCGCACCCAGGGGGTAGGCGCGCCCCCCACCCTCGTGGACAGGGTGTGGGCCCCCTGGCCTTGATTCTTTCGCCAGTATTTTTTATATATTCCAAAAATAATCTCCGTTGATTTTCAGGTCATTCCAAGAACTTTTATTTCTGCACAAAAATAACACCATGGCAATTCTGCTAAAAACAGCGTCAGTCCAGCTTAGTTCCATTCAAATCATGCAAGTTAGAGTCCAAAATAAGGGCAAAAGTGTTTGGAAAAGTAGATACGACGGAGACATGTCATTGATCGACCACCACGTGGTCAAGACAAAGCGGCAAGCCAAGCCAAACACCAGCCCGTACTACCTCGCTGTAAAGATAGGGATAAAACAGCTCGGGCATATACATATGACCTTCGGCTGGACCTGGACAGTAGAGCAGGACATACCAGATCAATCTACGGATCGTGGGGGCGTGCCCTGACACGCGACAACAGCTATCTATTCGGACGTGACAAGCCTAATCACGCCCAGGCCAAATGCCGCAGACGGACTCCATCCGAGCTATATCGCGATATGGCCCGATATAGAGGCGCCGCACACCCTTTTTGCTTCACTGATGAAGTAATGGGGCATGAATTCCCCGAAGGGTTTAAACCCGTGAAGATCGAATCATAGGATGGAACAACAGATCTCGCGGTATGGATTGAAGATTTTCTTCTCCATATTCATATGGCCCACGGTGATGACCTTCATGCCATCAAATACCTTCCGCTAAAACTCAAAGGGCCAGCTCGGCACTGGTTAAATAGTCTTCCTGAAAACTCTATTGGCAGCTGGGAGGACTTGTAAGACACCTTCCGTGACAACTTCCAAGGTACATACGTACGACCTCCAGATGCGGATGACTTAAGTCACATAGTTCAACAGCCCGGAGAGTCAGCCAGGAAATTCTGGACCAGTTTCCTAACTAAAAAGCACCAAATCATCGACTGTCTAGATGCCGAAGCCCTAGCGGCCTTTAAGCATAGCATCCGCGTCAAATGGCTCGCCCGTCACCTCGGACAAGAAATGCCGAAGTCCATGGCATCCCTCACAGCACTCATGACCCATTTTTACTCGTGTGAGGATAGTTGGCTATCCCGTAGCAAAAGCACTGCAAGCGAGGCTGGCACCTCTGAGACCAAAAATAGCAACGGCAAGCCCCGACACAACAGGCACAAGCGTCGAACCAACGGTGACAATACCGACGACACGGCGGTCAACCCCGGATTCAGTGGCTCCAAGTACGGCCAGCAGAAGAAGCCATATAAAAGAAACAATCCAGGCCCATCCAGCTTGGACCGCATAATCGATCGTCCATGCCAGATCCATGGCACCCCAGACAAACCAGCCAATCATACCAACAGAGAATGCTGGGTTTTTAAACAGGCTACAAATTAAATGCCGAGAATAAGGAGAAGGGGTCACAAAGCGAGGACGGTGACGAGGAGTCCCGTCCGTGGAACACAGGGGGACAGAAGAAGTCCCCCCCCCAAATAGTGAACATGATATATGTTATGTCTACTACACAACCTTCTTCTTGTAGACATTGTTGGGCCTCCAAGTGCAGAGGTTTGTAGGACAGCAGCAAATTTCCCTCAAGTGGATGACCTAAGGTTTATCAATCCGTAGGAGGCGTGGGATGAAGATGGTCTCTCTCAAGCAACCCTGCAACCAAATAACAAAGAGTCTCTTGTGTCCCCAACACACCCAATACAATGGTAAATTGTATAGGTGCACTAGTTCGGCGAAGAGATGGTGATACAAGTGGTATATGGATAGTAGATAGTGGTTTTTGTAATCTGAAATTATAAAAACATCAAGGTAACTAATGGTAAAAGTGAGCACAAACGGTATTGCAATGCCTTGAAACAAGGCCTAGGGTTCATACTTTCACTAGTGCAAGTTCTCTCAACAATAATAACATAATTGGATCACATAACTATCCCTCAACATGCAACAAAGAGTCACTCCAAAGCCACTAATAGCGGAGAACAAACAAAGAGATTATGGTAGGGTACGAAACCACCTCAAAGTTATTCTTTCCGATCAATCCATTGGGCTATTCCTATAAATGTCACAAACAGCCCTAGAGTTCGTCCTAGAATAACACCTTAAGACACAAATCAACCAAAACCCTAATGTCACCTAGATACTCCAATGTCACCTCAAATATCCGTGGGTATGATTATATGATATGCATCACACAATCTCAGATTCATCTATTCAAACCAACACAAAGAACTTCAAAGAGTGCCCCAAAATTCCTATCGGAGAGTCAACACGAAAACGTGTGCCAACCCCTATGCATAGATTCCCAAGGTCACGGAACCCGCAAGTTGATCACCAAAACATACATCAAGTGGATCAATAGAATACCCCGTTTTCACCACGGGTATCCCATGCAAGACATACATCAAGTGTTCTCAAATCCTTAAAGACTCAATCCAATAAGATAACTTCAAAGGGAAAACTCAATCCATTACAAGAGAGTAGAGGGGGAGAAACATCATAAGATCCAACTATAATAGCAAAGCTCGCAATACATCAAGATCGTACCACCTCAAGAACACGAGAGAGAGAGAGAGAGAGAGATCAAACACATAGCTACTGGTACATACCCTCAGCCCCGAGGGAGAACTACTCCCTCCTCGTCATGGAGAGCACCGGGATGATGAAGATGGCCACCGGAGATGGATTCCCCCTCCGGCAGGGTGCCGGAACGGGTCTAGATTGGTTTTCAGTGGCTACGGAGGCTTTTGGCGGCGGAACTCCTGATCTATTCTCGTCCTCGAAGTTTTTAGGGTATATGGGTATATATGGGAGGAAGAAGTACGTCGGTAGACCTCCGGGCTGTCCACGAGGCAGGGGGGCACGCCCAGGGGGGTGGGCGCGCCCCCACCCCCATGGGCAGCCCGGGACTCTCCTGGTCTAACTCCGATACTCCGTGGGCTTCTTCTGGTCCAAAAATAAGTTCCGTGAAGTTTCAGGTCAATTGGACTCTGTTTGATTTTCCTTTTCTGCGATACTCTAAAACAAGGAAAAAACAGAAACTGGCACTGGGCTCTGAGTTAATAGGTTAGTCCCAAAAATCATATAAAATAGCATATAAATGCATATAAAACATCCAAGGTTGATAATATAATAGCATGGAACAATCAAAAATTATAGATACGTTGGAGACGTATCAGCATCCCCAAGCTTAATTCCTGCTCGTCCTTGAGTAGGTAAATGATAAAAACAGAATTTTTGATGTGGAATGCTACCTAACATATTTCTCTAAGTAATTCTCTTCATTTTGGCATGAATTTTCTGATCCATAAGATTCAAGACAAAAGTTTAATATTGACATAAAAATAATAATACTTCAAGCATACTAACAAAGCAATCATGTCTTCTCAAAATAACATGGCCAAAGAAAGTTCATCCCTACAAAATCATATAGTTTGGTCATGCTCCATTTTGGTCACACAAGAATGCTCTCATCATGCACAACCCCGATGACAAGCCAAGCAATTGTTTCATACTTTAGTAATCTCAAACTTTTTTCAACTTTTACACAATACATGAGCGTGAGCCATGGATATAGCACTATGGGTGGAATAGAATATAATGAGGGGGTTATGTGGAGAAGACAAAAAGGAGAAAGTCTCACATCGACGCGGTTAATAAATGGGCTAGGGAGATGCCCATAAATTGATGTCAACGCAAGGAGTAGGGATTGCCATGCAACGGATGCACTAGAGCTATAAATGTATGAAAGCTCAACAAAAGAAACTAAGTGGGTGTGCATCCAACTTGCTTGCTCACGAAGACCTAGGGCATTTGAGGAAGCCCATTGTTGGAATATACAAGCCAAGTTCTATAATGAAAAAATACCACTAGTATATGGAAGTGACAAAACAAGAGACTCTCTATCATGAAGATCATGGCGCTACTGTGAAGCACAAGTGTGGAAAAAAGGATAGTAGCATTGTCCCTTTTGTAATTTTTTCTTTTTTTATTTGGCCTTTATCCCCTTTTTTTATTTGGCCTTTCTTTTTTTTATTTGGCCTTTCTCTTTTTTGGGACAATGCTCTATTAATGATGATCATCACACTTCTATTTATTTACAACTCAAAGATTACAACTCGATACTAGAACAAAGTATGACTCTATATGAATGCCTCCGGCGGTGTACCGGGATGGGCAATGAATCAAGAGTGACATGTATGATAAATTATGCATGGTGGCTTTGCCACAAAGACGATGTCAACTACATGATCATGCAAATCAATATGACAATGATGATGCGTGTCATAATAAACGGAATGGTGGAAAGTTGCATGGCAATATATCTCGGAATGGCTATGGAAATGCCATAATAGGTAGGTATGGTGGCTGTTTTGAGGAAGATATAAGGAGGTTTATGTGTGACAGAGCATATCATATCACGAGGTTTGGATGCACCAGCGAAGTTTGCACCAACTCTCAATGTGAGAAAGGGCAATGCACGGTACCGAAGAGGCTAGCAATGATGGAAGGGTAAGAGTGCGTATAATCCATGGACTCAACATTAGTCATAAATAACTCACATACTTATTGCAAAAATCTACAAGTCATCAAAAACCAAGCATTACGCGCATGATCCTAGGGGGGTAGATTCGTAGGAAAAGACCATCGCTCGTCCCCGACTGCCACTCATAAGGAAGACAATCAAATAGCACCTCATGTTTCAAATTTCTTACACAACGTTTACCATACGTGCATGCTACGGGACTTGCAAACTTCAACACAACTATTCCTAAAATTCACAACTACCCAACTAGCACAACTTTGATATCGCTATCTCCATATCTCAAAACAATCATCAAGTATCAAACTTCTCTTAGTATTCAATGCACTTATATGAAAGTTTTTATTATATCCCTCTTGGATGCCCATCATATTAGGACTAATTTCATAACCAAGGAAAATTACCATGCTATTTAGGACTCTCAAAATAATATAAGTGAAGCATGAGAGTTCATATATTTCTACAAAATAAAACCACCACCGTGCTCTAAAAAGATATAAGTGAAGCGCTAGAGCAAATGACAAACTACTCCAAAAGATATAAGTGAAGATCAATGAGTAGTCGAACAATTATGCAACTATATGAAGACTCTCTAACATTTAATGATTTCAGATCTTGGTGTTTTATTCAAACAGCAAGCAAAACAAAATAAAATAAAATGACTCTCCAAGCAAAACACATATCATGTGGTAAATAAAAATATAGCTACAAGTAAAGTTCCCGATGAACAAAGACTAAAGAGGGGATGCCTTCCGGGGCATCCCCAAGCTTAGGCTCTTGGTTGTCCTTGAATATTAACTTGGGGTGCCTTGGTATCCCCAAGCTTAGGCTCTTGCCACTCCTTATTCCATAGTCCATCAAATCTTTACCCAAAACTTGAAAACTTCACAACACAAAACTTAACAGAAAACTCGTAAGCTCCGTTAGCGAAAGAAAAGAAAACTCCACTTCAAGGTACTATAATGAACTCATTCTTTATTTATATTGGTGTTAAACCTACTGTATTCCAACTTCTCTATGGTTTATACCCTCCGATACTACTCATAGATTCATCAAAATAAGCAAACAACACATAGAAAACAGAATCTGTCAAAAATAGAACAGTCTGTAGTAATCTGGATCAAACATATACTTCTAGAACTCATAAAATTCTCAAATAAATTTCTGGACGTGAGGAATTTATCTATTAATCATCTTAAAAAATAATTAACTAAATAGCATTCTTCAATAAAAATGGCAGCAATTCTCGTGAGAGCTAAAGTTTCTGATTTTTACAGCATGATCGCATAGACTTTCCCCAAGTCTTCCCAAAGGTTCTACTTGGCACAAACACTAATTAAAATATAAAACCACATCTAAACAGAGGCTAGATGAATTATTTATTACTAAACAGGAGCAAAAATCAAGGAACAAAAATAAAGTTGGGTTGCCTCCCAACAAGCGCAATCGTTTAACGCCCCTAGCTAGGCATGATGATTTCAATGATGCTCACATAAAAGATAAGAATTGTAACATAAAGAGAGCATCATGAAGAATATGACTAGAAAATTTAAGCCTAACCCACTTCCTATGCATAGGGATTTTGCGAGCAAACAACTTGTGGGAAAAAGAATCAACTTGCATAGGAAGGTAAAACAAGCATAACTTCAAAATTTTAAGCACGTAGAGAGGAAACTTGATATTATTGCAATTCCTACAAGCATATGTCCCTCCATCATAATAATTTTCAGTAGCATCATGAATGAATTCAACAATATAACCATCACATAAAGCATTATTTTCATGATCTACAAGCATAGAAATTTTATTACTCTACACATAAGCAAAATTCTTCTCATTCGAAATAGTAGTGGGAGCAAACTCAACTAAATAATTATCATGTGAGGCATAATCCAATTGAAAACTAAAATCATGATGACAAGTTTCATGGATATCATTATTCTTTATAGCATACAAGTCATCACAATAATCATCATAGATAGCAACTTTGTTCTCATAATCAATTGGAACCTCTTCCGGAATAGTGGATTCATCACAAAATAAAGTCATGACCTCTCCAAATCCACTTTCATCAATATAATCATCATAAATAGGAGGCATGCTTTCATCATAATAAATGTGCTCATCAAAACTTGGGGGACAAAAAATATCATCTTCATTAAACATAGCTTCCCCAAGCTTGTGGATTTGCATATCATTAGCATCATGGATATTCAAGGAATTCATACTAACAACATTGCAATCATGCTGATCATTCAAATATTTAGTGCCAAACATTATAATGCATTCTTCTTCTAGCACTTGAGCACAATTATCGGAATCCTTATTTTCATGATAGATATTAAAAAGGTGAAGCATATGAGGCATACTCAATTCCATATTTTTTATAGTTTTCTTTTATAAACTAAACTAGTGCTAAAACAAGAAACAAAAAGATTCGATTGCAAGATCTAAAGATATACCTTCAAGCGCTAACCTCCCCGGCAACGGCGCCAGAAAAGAGCTTGATGTCTACTACACAACCTTCTTCTTGTAGACGTTGTTGGGCCTCCAAGTGCAGAGGTTTGTAGGACAGTAGCAAATTTCCCTCAAGTGGATGACCTAAGGTTTATCAATCCGTAGGAGGCGTAGGATGAAGATGGTCTCTCTCAAGCAACCCTGCAACCAAATAACAAAGAGTCTCTTGTGTCCCCAACACACCCAATACAATGGTAAATTGTATAGGTGCACTAGTTCGGTGAAGAGATGGTGATACAAGTGGTATATGGATAGTAGATAATGGTTTTTGTAATCTGAAATTATAAAACAGCAAGGTAACTAATGGTAAAAGTGAGCACAAACGGTATTTCAATGCGTTGAAACAAGGCCTAGGGTTCATACTTTGACTAGTGCAAGTTCTCTCAACAATAATAACATAATTGGATCACATAACTATCCCTCAACATGCAACAAAGAGTCACTCCAAAGCCACTAATAGCCGAGAACAAACGAAGAGATTATGGTAGGGTACGAAACCACCTCAAAGTTATTCTTTCTGATCAATCCGTTGGGCTATTCCTATAAATGTCACAAACAACCCTAGAGTTCGTACTAGAATAACACCTTAAGACACAAATCAACCAAAACCCTAATGTCACCTAGATACTCCAATGTCACCTCAAGTATTCATGGGTATGATTATACGATATGCATCACACAATCTCAGATTCATCTATTCAAACCAACACAAAGAACTTCAAAGAGTGCCCCAAAGTTCCTACCGGAGAGTCAAGACGAAAACGTGTGCCAACCCCTATGCATAGATTCCCAAGGTCACAGAACCCGCAAGTTGATCACCAAAACATACATCAAGTGGATCAATAGAATACCCCATTGTCACCACGGGTATCTGATACGTCTCCAACGTATCTATAATTTTTGATTGCTCCATGCTATATTATCTACTGTTTTGGACATTATTGGGCTTTATTATACACTTTTATATTATTTTTGGGACTAACCTACTAACTGGAGGCCTAGCTCAAAATTGTTGTTTTTTTGCCTATTTTAGGGTTTCGAAGAAAAGGAATATCAAACGGAGTCCAAACGGAATGAAACTTTCGGGAACGTGATTTTTGGAACGAACAAGATCCGGGAGACTTGGACCCTACATCAAGCAACCAACAGGGAGACCACGAGGTAGGGGGCGCGCCTACCCCCCCCCCCCCAGGCACGCCCTCCACCCTCATGGGCCCCCTGTTGCTCCACCGACATACTTCTTCCTCCTATATATACCTACGTACCCCAGACGATCAGATACGGAGCCAAAACCCTAATTCCACTGTCGTAACTTTCTGTATCCACGAGATCCCATCTTGGGGCCTGTTTCGGAGCTCCGCCAGAGGGGGCATCAATCACGGAGGGCTTCTACATAAACACCATAGCCCTTCCGATGAAGTGTGAGTAGTTTACTCAGACCTACGGGTCCATAGTTACTAGCTAGATGGCTTCTTCTCTCTTTTTGGATCTCAATACAAAGTTCTCCCCCTCTCTTGTGGAGATCTATTCGATGTAATCTTCTTTCGCGGTGTGTTTGTTGAGACCGATGAATTGTGGGTTCATGATCAAGTTTATCTATGAACAATATTTGAATCTTCTCTGAATTCTTTTATGTATGATTGGTTATCTTTGCAAGTCTCTTCGAATTATCAATTTGGTTTGGCCTACTAGATTGATCTTTCTTGCAATGGGAGAAGTGCTTAGCTTTGGGTTCAATCTTGCGGTGTCCTTTCCCAGTGACAGTAGGGGCAGCAAGGCACATATTGTATTGTTGCCATCGAGGATAACAAGATGGGGTTTTCATCATATTGCATGAGTTTATCCCTCTACATCATGTTAGCTTGCTTAAAGCGTTACTCTGTTCTCTTGAACTTAATACTCTGGATGCATGCTGGATAGCGGTCGATGTGTGGAGTAATAGTAGTAGATGCAGGCAGGAGTCGGTCTACTTGTCTCGAACGTGATGCCTATATACATGATCATACCTAGATATTCTCATAACTATGCTCAATTCTGTCAATTGCTTAACAGTAATTTGTTCACCCACCGTAAAATACTTATGCTCTTGAGAGAAGCCACCACTACAAAAAAATACACTTCCGTGATGATACGTGTTTGTCACAGTAGGTCGCGTTTTTTGTCATGCATGTACATCCATGACAAATTTATGACAGAATCAAGATAGTCATACCTGTGCTGTCGTAGAAGTGTTCCATGACATTACCAAAATTATCATCACGGAAGTGTCCACTTCCATGACGATAAATCGCGCGTCACAGAAGTGTTTTCGTCAAGGGTGACCGACACGTGGCATCCACCGTAACGGAACGCCTTAAGCTATCGGGTCGGGTTTTGGATCCGATAACCCGTTAACAGCCCCGACCAATGGGGATTTTCCATGTGTAAAATCATCATTGGCTGGAGGAAACACGTGTCGGCTCATCGTCGGGACAGATGTCATCCACTCATTGGACAGAAGGTGCCTATGATACGTTGACATGTGGCACGACCCAACAGAGGCCCATTCCTGTGAAAAGGCCAGCCCGTTTGACTTGGTCAAAAGGTGGCGGGCCGACCCATGGAAAGCCTGTTAACGACCTGCTCGCATATAGCCCATTTACAGCCTGCTAACCCAAGGCCCGTTACGCCCTATCCGAATTAGGACCAGTACTGTCATCTGGGCCATCCAATATGATTCCAGCCTGAATCACTTCTGGCCCATGTATGGCCCATGACGTCTTTTGGCCCATATGAGGCCCTATGTAACTCTTGGCCTATTAACGGCCCGTGGTGAAACTGGCCCGTAATGAACAGTGTATCACTTTATACCCATTAACGACCTGTGGTGAAACTGGCCTGTAATGAACAGTGTATCACTTTATACCCATTAACGGTCCGTTATTCCGTTGGGCCGTCTCCAGCCCATGTTATCTTTCGGCCTTCTTAGAGCCCATTTATTCTTGGGCTCATTTCCAGCATTCGTTTACTTATGGCCCATTACTGTCATTTTCTGCTTGTGGGCCAAATTCAGCCCATGGTTACAGTTGGCCCGTTTGTGGTCCGTTAATACATTGGGCCGTTTTCATAGCGTCATCAAATACGGCCTATTAACGATGGCCCGTTATGGTCGGCCCATGAACGGACGATTCCAAATCTAGCCCGTTTACGGCCAGAATGCGGTCTGTTTGGCCCATGTTTGGCCAATCGATCATATGGCCCGTATAAGGCCCATTGATGATACGACCCGTAGAAGGCCC
Organism: Triticum urartu; assembly: GCF_003073215.2. NCBI lineage: Eukaryota > Viridiplantae > Streptophyta > Magnoliopsida > Poales > Poaceae > Triticum > Triticum urartu. The sequence goes on from NC_053023.1 coordinate 550,120,520, forward strand.
ATTGATGATACGGCCCATAGAAGGCCCATTGTTTCTACGGGCCGTAGAAGGTCCACTGTTTATACGGCCCGTAGAAGGCCCACTGTTTATACAACCCGTAGAAGGCCCACTGTTTCTACGGCCCGTAGGAGGCCCAGTGTCACTACAGTAAATATTAGCCCATGGTTATTGTGGCCTAGTTTTAAAAAATAGGTTATTGCAGCCACTAGCAAACCGCGGAAAAAGAACTGCACTGACTACAAGCAAACAAATAAACAAGATAACAAGGAAATAAATAAGCAAGCAACATACACTAGGCTATCACGGCTATTACACATATTACATCCACTGGGCATCAAAGTTCGCCACCAGTGCAAATATAGGGAACACAACAGCATATAAATGCCGCAGCAAAACAAGTCCAGAACTGAAACCACTTCAGAAGAGCTCAAGAAACAATATCCTGGGTACCCATAATGCTGGCAAGATGCTTAGCTAGCTTATTAACTTTCTCTCGTTTGGCGCTTAAGTCCTCCAGCACTTGCTGTTGCACCAGAAAGTATGCATCTGAATTCTGCAGGGACTTCCTCAGTCCTTCGGCTTCCTGTTGCATAACATCTAATCGATGTCTTTCAACTTGAAGTTGAGACTCAAGAAGCCGAACTGATTCAGGCAATGAGTTCGAAGAGCTGGTGCCAGCAGTGGTAGCCAGTAACTCGAACACTACATCAAGACAGGACTTTGGGGTTGTCTCAGTGTCTTCAATATAGTTTTTGTCAGTTTTCTTGGAGACCAACAGGGATGTCTCACTATCTTGAACCTTATCTGCATTACTTCCTTTACCATTGACTAACAGGGTACTCTTCTCCAATATTTTATCCGCGTTCTAAAAGAGAAACAAACAAACACATCTCAGGTTTACAATGTAGTATATGAAACTCATTTTGGTAAACCTGTTCAGTAGTAAGGTGGACAGGATAACAGCATGAAACAAACATATATCTATGTAGTATGGTCACTGTATGGTCTATATCATTCTAGTTTATGTTGCCAAATCAAGATAGATACAGTTCGATCATATCTATTTAAGACAAAGCAGCATAGACAAAATATAAGTATGGGAAACTACACAACAATAACAACACTTGTAATGTGCATGGCATGAGAACATAACTGTTTATTCAATTCAAACTGAAATCAACATAGAGCAAGTTACAACAGCAAACAGCCAAACACGTTGAAGAAATAGGTTTAAAACATACCTGTTGCGCCATTGGAGTTTTAATTGCGTCCTTCAAATTTGAAATTAGTTGGTATCAGTAAATACAGTGATGCAAGAGCAGAGTAGTATGAACCATAGCTACGGAACCTGACCTGAGAACAATTCTTCTTCTGCTTTAAGCGTTGACTTCGGGTTCAGAGTGGTGGTCCTCGTGATTTAGGCACTGCAGTTACCTTACTAACTGCTCGTGTTTGGGTGCTCTGTGGTGGAGACGGTGCTGTGTCAACGGGAACTGGGTGTCTATCTGCTGGGGTTGGGGTTAGAAGGGGTGTAGCTGGTTCTCTGTCCAACTGGGTAGGGGTACAATCTGCATGAGTGTGGGTTATGTGTGGTGGGGCTGGTTCTTGGGCAAGTACAACCGTGGTTCTATCTGCATCGACAGGTAGCACGATCTTTTCTGAAGACCGTGTTTTTACTCCCACAGATACTGCCATCACTCCCTCCAATTGAAATGGCTGATAAACAAGAAACGTAATTGAATGTACAGACATTGTAAGATAGATAGGTGTAATGGATAGTAGGGAAGAAAACAGGGCATGAAATAATTCACATTTATGTTGTCTAAGCAATCAGAATAGCAGGACATAATTTCACATATATGATGGCTAATTAAACAGGATAGCATGACACAATTTCACATGTATGATGGCTAACTAAACAGGATAGGATGACATACTTCAAAATATGATGACTATGTAAACAGGATGACATGATATAACTATACGATGTGTCTGTTAAAGTGGTTGGCATGCCATAAATCACAAACATGCCGTCGATGGAAACATGATGGCATGATATAATTCACGGATAGAATGACATAATTTAAATATGATGACTATGTAAACAGGATGAGATGATATAACTATATTATGTCTTTAGAAAATGGGTTGGCATGCCATAATTCAGATACATGCTGTCTATGTAAACATCATGGCATGACATATTTCAAATATATGATTTATATACTAAGGAAGTGAGCAGAGGGCAATCGCATATATGATGTGTCAACTAAGGAGATGGCATTCAATATTGTGTATATGATGTAAAAACTAAGCATTGCAATACAACATATGCATTATATGAGTATAACCCTGCCAAGTTTGAGCATACACCTCAGGGGGATAATAGGACTGGTCATCTGCCTCTGAATCCTCCTCTAAAGAGCTATTTATAACCAGCAAGATATCTGCTTCAGCAAGTAGCATTGCCTGCTCTGAAGACCTTATTTTCACTCCAGATTTCTCCATCACCAATTCAAATGGCTGATGCACAGGAAGAACAGTTGAATATACAAACATTGTCGACAAAAGCAATGAGAAATACAAAAAAAGGACGACATGATATAATTCACATATATGGCGCTTGCCTAAACAGCATGGCATTGCATAATTCACATACATAATGCCTTGCAACAAGATAACATTGCATAATTCACATATATAATGTCTTGCAACAAGATGGCATTGCATAATTCACATATATGGTAATTAGACACTAAACAGGTGGCATTCACACAAAGCATGTCTAAACTAAGCAAATGACATAGCAATGCAAGATACCATACGCACGACATGAGCAACATAACCCTGCCAAGTTAGGGCATGCACCTCGGGGGGGGGGGGATATGACTGGTCATCTGTCTCTGAATCCTCCTCTGAGGAGCTATCGGTAACCAGCAAGACATGTGCTTCATCAGATAGCATTGTCTGCTCTGAAGACCTTGTTTCCACTCCAGATTTTTCCATGACCGTGCCAAATGGCTGATGCACAGGAAGAGTAATTGAATGTACTAAAATTGTTGACAAATTTAACACGTAATAAAAAATGATGGCATGATATAATTCACATATAAGATGACTGGCTAACCAGGGTGGCATTGCAAAATTCACATATATGATGCCTAGCTAGACAAGATGGCATTGCATGATTCACATATACGATAAAGAAACTAAACAGATGGCATTGACACAAAGCATGTCTAAACTAAGCAGATGACATCTTTAATGTATATAGTAAGCAATGCAAGGCACCATATGCATGATATTACCAACATCAGCATGCCAAGTTAGAGCGAAGACCTCATGGGGTAAATAGGAGTGGTCTTCTCCTTCTGAATCCCCCTCATAACAGTTATCTTCCTCTTGATTATGATCCGAAATGGGTGGAGGGGGGCTGCCTTTGCGCCCACCATGGAACGACGTCTGCATGAAATTTTATTGCCACCCAAGGCTCGTCTATTTTTCTCTACATGATCAGTTCCATTGTGTACAATAACTGGCATGCATAGGAATAAAACATAGTGAGATTATGTAAGGAGTGCATGCACAAATCCAGAGTGATGGTAGCAAACTGTGGGTAGACCCAAAACCAATGATAGCAGGCAGATAATAGCTTTAGTTAAAAAATACAGATAATGGCTCCTTTAATGTTTGTTTGCACCCAACATGAAACTCATAGTATACACCGGAGATTAACTAGATAGTAGACAGATAGTACTGATTGCTGCCCCAATATGTACCCCACAACCATTTAAAAACTCAAGTTTCAGCATTAGTTTGGACCTGACTCAGAGTCTAATAGGTGAACACGAAGATAATGTAGCATGTCATCATATTAAGCGACGCATAACGTAAGCAGGCACGGAAGAGTGTGACCTCTCTTGCGGACCCGTGTAGTCCTCAAGGTCATCTGCTCAGTTGATGATGGTAATGCAGTTGCCATGGCTGCCGGCGGCGGGGAAGAAGATCTGGAGAGCGGATCCCTGCTGTGGTGAACCCTTCCGTCGTTGGAGCAGCTGAGCTGGGGTGGAACACAGCGCCGCAGGAGCAGGACAAACCACACAAGGTTTTCTTTGACACATATTTGTAACAGAAGTAATTGAGTAAGGGCTTGTTTGAATTTGAGGACTCTAACAATGCAGGGATAGGAAATAGACAGGAATAGGATAGGAATGCACGTGCAAAACAGAGAATTTAAAAACACAGGATTTCTGCTAATCTTGGTGTTTGATTCACAACAATTGGAAGATCACAGGATGCAAAAAAGCATGGTGAGATTAAGTCAAACCACAAGAAAATGTACGGTTATAATGTTATTATGCTACTATCTCTTAGTCTTGTGCTTGATGAATAGGAATATGAAAAGGAGGAGAAGTGGAAATTAGAATTCCTACAGTTTCTCTTTCAAGGAGACACTAAAGGAACAAATCCTACAGTTTTCCTTTACTCCATTCCTTTGCACCAAATTCATGAAAAGTAGTACCATAGGAAACTTTCCAATTCCGATGTTTTTCATTCACTTTTCCTTTCAAGCACTGGCGATTCTAGTAGGCAGGCTTGAGCAAGGAAAATCCTACACTAAAAAATGTTTTTGTGCTACTTCTATTACTTTGGACCCAGGCCACTGCCATACTAGCTCAACTCCCAGGCCCATCGACAAATGCACAGCTCAAACGCACAGAGATAAATAATGATGGCATTCAAGAGAGTCCATCACGGATAGCTAAGTTGCCTGGTACCTCACTGCTTGTCATATAGTAGGATAAAATAATCGTATTTCCCGTTACTACGAGTGCTCAGTGGACAATATATATAACATGTAGAGTAAAAAAGAGATGCAACAAGTATACAACCTCTTTGGCGAAGCCATGTCGATCTCAGCGTGATTGGGTTGGCCGGTGAGGATGCTCCGGCTGACTTGGCTGTCGAAGGAGGGGAAGAAGATATTAGGTGTCTGGAGATGGAGCCTGAGGTACTGCTCCGCTGTGATGGAGATTTTCGTTGTTGGAGCAGCTCCGGTGAGTTGTACGACGCCGAGGCTGAAGCAAGACAAGAGAGACAACGAACAACGTTAACCTGAGTGGAATTCTAATAGCATCTCCAATACATGACGTAAAATACATAACCACAAAGTGCTAGATGTAAAATACATCAGCCGCTCATCTCTGAACTTAACTGTCGAAACTGAATTTAACTGTCGAAACTGAACTTAACTGTCGCAACTGAATTTTGCTGTCGAAACTGAATTTTGCTGTCGAAACTGAATTTTGCTGTCAAAACTGAACGCACTAGCAAGGTGAGGCTACACGTCGGTCGACTGACTTTTCATCTCTGGTCAGTCGATTTTGCAGCCGTTGGATACGAAATCAAGGGCCTACGGTTCATCTTCAACCTCCACCCCCCTGAGCCGGCCAAACAGCAGCCCCCTGCCGCCCGCGGCCGGCGGTGTGCCGCCCCGCCTGCCCCGGAAACACTCCCCACCGCCAGTCCGCCGCCGCCCCGGCCATCCCTCTAGGCCCCCCGTGCCGAGCTTTTTCTCCGACGATCCCCACGCCACAGCCCCGCCACCGCCGGCGACCACCGGCCCCATCCTGAACCCTAAGATAGATAGTGGGGTACCTCTCCGGCGAGCCCCCTCCCCACTATGGCTGGTTCTTCCTTCACCCCGGTGGAATCGGAGTGAAGTGTAGATAAATCGGAGTAGCATCGCAAGCAAGAGCAAGAGCGAGAGCAGCAGCGCGAGCAAGAGCAATAGCAAGAGCAGACCAGGCAGGGGACCGAGAGCAAGAGCAGAGCAGCAGCGCGAGCGAGAGCTAAAGCAGCAGCAGGTCCTACTAATGTGGACGTCGCCGCCGAGGGAGCGACGCCGTGGAGGAAATGGCCGGCAACGCTGCCGTGGATGGAGCCACGTCATGTCGGCTCGGGACCGAGCGCCGGCAGCACCGTGAGATCGAATCAAGATGAAAATGCGGCGATTAGTGTACAACCTCTTTGGTGGCGCCGATTAGGCCATAGCTTCATCCGAGGAAACGGTGATGATGATGCTCTTTCGGTGGTGCAGGTGAAGACGGCGGTGTGGGAATGGAGGTGGCGCGAAAGACGAGGGGAACGTCGGGGCAGCTCCTTGGAGGTGGAGGACGGGGTGGCTGAACCGGCGGGACGATAAGATCGATGACGGATCCTCATCCGGTACGGTGGATGAGGGATGTCGAGGTGTTGCTGTGGACGACGTCGTCGGAGAAGAGGCTCCGGCTGGGTGGCGGACGGAGCAGGGTGTGGGGTTTCTTCACGGGTTTTCGCGGCCTCGGTGTACGAATGGGTGGGCAGATGGGATGGCAGTGGGGAACCATGGCTTAGAGACGCGCTTGTCCGAAATGTGGGGTAAGTTATGAAAGTACCCTCACCAATTTGAGGCGGTTCTTTCGGTTTAGGGGTACCACGGGCATTTCGCGTGTCGGGATTTCACAGGAGGTGGGAGTTTTCGCGCGTGTTGTAATTTCGGAATAGCAAGGCGCGGGTTGAGATGGAGGGAGTTGTCGGAGCACAACAAGACAAAGATATATCTTAAATATTTCAGGCTAACAAGGCACGGGTTGAAGAGGCGGGAGTTTCGCAGCACGATAGACAGAGACGCTAGCTTGAATTTTCAGCATAACAAGGCGCGGCTTGAAATTTCGGAAGAACAAGCTTAACGTGTACCCAAAAAAAAGACAATTTGCACCTCAACACGCACAACACACACACAAACACCATTTAGACTAGAGTAAGGTACACATGCATTGCACGCATGAGATTTGGCAACCAAATTATGAATAAATACCACATTATAGCATGCAAGCTTTGAGTCATATGTGCATGATGTAGATGTTCGTTTAATTCTTATAGTTCATTTCATTCGAAATCATCTAGTTTTTATAAGAAAGCTAATCTATTTTAAGATTCATGGAATTGTGCGTCGTAAGACATAAAGTAAAAACAAATAATGGCAAATCATGTAGAAAAACATTTGGGCAATTCTGATACGGAAGATTATAGAACAAATAAGAAGTGCTTGTGTTTTGATGTTTGTGCATTATGCTTAAGTTCAACCATGGAGTCTTCTAGATTATACATGTGGCGAAATCTGGTGGAATCTAGATGATATCCAACGGCCAGTAGTGCTCAAATTTGCCATCTTTGGACCATCGGATTCACCTCATCCAACGACCATCTTTCAAAGTTAAAGTTACCCACACACAATATAAAAATATATATAATATAATATATATAGGGGTATAGATATAGATATGTGATGCAAAAGCCACCCATCATCTCCAATTAGAATAGTGTGTCCATGCATGGATGCGACGGGGCCAAATGATGTCTGTCATCGGTATCTAAAATTCAAATCAGTCTGACCTTGTTTAATGTGTATACATTACAACATGCTCGTTTCCAAACCACACCGCTCAGATCTCCATTATATTCATGCATGCATGGGTTTCAAACATCAGGATCTCTTATTCAAATATTTGAATTCAACTTTACATTGATTATGACCTCACCTATTCAGCTATTTTTTTTACACCCACACAGTAGTCTTCTCTTTATAATTGTACCACTAACTTTCTCTCGTGCATGCATGCACACACACTACCAATCAGCATTATCCATCGCACGCATGCAATCTTTTTCTTTAGGTCGGTCTCCCATGAAGGCACACACCAACACACATCCCCCTCTCCATCATATCGGGCATTCTTTATCTCTCACGCGTGCATGCGCAACGATCGATGTTCCTCTATGTATGTGTGTATATAGCTAGGTCTTTCATAGTTTTCCACACAAACCGATCAATCGATATATCCAGTGAGGTCTCACCCTCTTTCCCACGTCCACATCGATCAATCTATACCTCTCTATATAGGATTAACATATATAGCTAATACACCCACATTAATTATGTATCCAACGTCCCCCTCTCATCATCCATGCCTTCCGCTTCATCTCTTAGATGCGTGCACAATGGCGAAGACAGGGGCGGTAAGGGCCCTGCCCCCTCCCCCCTAACATCACTATATATCAAGGCTAATATGAATGTGATCATTAGACAATTGCTGCTAAAAATGGTTTAAGTTCATGAATTGACCCTCCTCGTAAAGGATTAGCAATGCTTGGGCCCCTAGCTCATTTATTTTTCATGGCTCTGCCAATGCGCGCATCAGCGCACGTGTTCGCCCCCTCTCTCTAAATATCGATCTCGCACTTGTGCATTCCTTCATAGTCTCCCTCCACTCGGCCCCTCGCACCATCTTCTAGCCCCCACCGGATTTTGCCACATGTACAATCTAGCAGACTCCATGGTTGAACTTAAGCATAATGCACAAACCTCAAAACAACAGTGGTTCTCTTTTGTTATAGAATCTTCCGTATCATAACTGCCCAAACTTTTTTCTAGTTGAATTGCCATTATTTGTTTTTTACTTTATGCTTTACAACGCATAATTCCATGAATCATAAAATAGATTAAGATCTTCTTTGATTCAAAGGATTCTCAAAGGAATTTTGGAGGATTCTAATCATTAGGAGTTTTTCCTATCTTGGTTGTTTGATTCGTAGGATTGTAAACCATAGGAACTTTTCCACATGATTCATTTGCACTAGATTTCATAGGAAACATCCCATCCACTCAAACCTCTTTGAAAGAATTCTGCATTTTTTTCTATGCACAATCAAACACTCGTACAATCCTATAGGATTCAAGACGACATTCCACTATAATCCCATGTTTTTCCTATTCCCGCGTTCTTAGCTTTTTTTATAAAAACTAATTGATTTTGAATGAGATGAACTATAAGAATTAAACGAAGGGCTACATCAGGCATATATGACTCATAGCTTACATGCTATAGTGTGGTATTTATTCATAATTTGGTTGCAAAATCTGATGCGTGCAATGCACGTGTACCTTACTAGTACTTCGAGTATGTGCAAAACACGTAAATTAGAATACCAATGGCACGCTACATAGTGTCTCTCTTACAGTTCATGAAGCCATGTGGCACATGTGTAGGCGTTGTCGCGACCTCCTTGTGTGGATTGATCACAGTGACGTGCTGCTGGTTCCAGAAGAATGTACTCGTCCTCCCTGAGCCATACTGGCGGTACATGCACGAAGCGAAGATGTGCACGCACGCCATGCACACACTCATTCCTCGCACGCACACACGGGTACGCGGGCGGACACAATTTTGTACCAAGATCCACCCCATGTGATAATTTGACGCGTGTAAAGTCGTTCACTTCATTGATGGTCAATTAATACAGCGCATGCAAATTGAGTGGACGTGAGGGCGGAAGAAAGACATTATTACTCCACCGCGCGCATGCAAGTAGTTAAATCGTGGGTTGCTAGTAGTACTTCCATTGGTCTACTTCGTATTTTGTGCCAATTTTTGACAGTAACATAATATTTACGCATTTGGCAGTGTAGTACTTGAAATTTATGTTCCGCTAAACTCATCGGGAGCCGTTTCGGGCCTCGAAACCAAAACCATCAATTAATCTTTACCTTGTTCCCATCACATTCGAAAGCCTACTCACACCTACTAGTAGTACGTACCAAACCTGAACGTGTTCCCACTATGCAGGTATTAGTACTAGTGCTAGTACTTAGGTTATAAAAAGGGGAACTACCTAACCGAAAATCACTCTACCTTTCCTCCTCATAAGTGCTTCTTCTTCGTCTGTCGTTGCCATGGCCGGTGAGCAGATCTCTAGGTCGAGAACTACTCGTAACAAGGGAGCGGCAACCAAGGCTGCGGACAAAAAGAGAGGGCTCGCCGCCACGCAGAGACCTCGAAAGATCTCTCACGGGCAGGCGATGGCTCCCAGGAGCGCCCTAGCCGCGGAGGCGAACATGCCGAGCCGGCGGAGCTGGAGTCGTTATCCCTCAACGGCATGCCCGATCAGCTCAATAAGCAGAAGGAATTCATCCAAGGCTTGATGGAGTTGCTGAAGGAGAGCCTCGACGACATGCCCGCTGAGCTCAATCAGCAGGGGGAGTTGACCGCTGGCTTGGTGATGCTGCTGAAGAAGAGCATTGCCTCGGAGAAGAAGGCGACCAACGAAATCCTGCGACTTTGGGAGGACAATGCGAAGCTCTGCCACGAGATCGACCTATTGAAGGAGAAGAACGCCGGCTGGAAGAAGCTTCATGAGAATAGTAGTTCCTCGATGAAGATGTTGCAGGCCCTCGCCATGGAACAGAAGGAAGAGTTGGCGAAGCTCCGCATCGAGCACCCGGCTGCTGTCAAGGTACGTAATATGGCCGTGGAACAGATGAAGAAGGCTCGCGTCGAGAAATGCCGCGTCATGGACACAATGATGAAGATGGCGGAGGAGACGCGCAAGGAGATGGAGGTCATGGAGGCGATGAAGAAGCAGTTACGACTCCGCGGCGAATTAGATCATTTGGGGTGATAATCTTCCTTCTTCTTTTGCTCCTGTGTTTCATCTTTTGCTTTGGGTGTTTCGCCGCACGTGTCACGTTCTCTGCGAGGCATGAATAGAACACTGTTTTTTTTGAGGGAATGAATAGAACAATGCTAACAATGATATGGCTAGCAAATTAGATCATTTTTTATCGCCATATGGCACTGGGCTGCCGTGTTTCGTGCTCCTCCGTCGCAGTACTACTCCAGTGGAAAACTTGAGTATACCACACGGTTCTTTGCTCCTCCTCGATCAGGTCGTCGGCGCATTTATACGAGCAGTCAAATCACAAGGCCACGCCTTCCAGCAGTAATGAGCCATCAAATCACAAAGGCCCTCGTCTCTCGTGAAACCGACCAAGCTAGACTGCCCCGCCCTCTAGCCTTTTAAAAAATGTATACTTTTGTACAGCAGTAGTATCGATGGATTGCGCCATGGAGCAAAACTTGAAATTAAAAAAAGGTGGTACATATAGAGAGCGCTCATCGCCAAATTATGCATATAGTACTATTAAAAAGGCTAGTCACAATAATGGTGTCCAGCACAACCCACCCCTCAAATAAAACTAAGAGGGTGCTTGGATACATTTTAGTCCCATGACTAAAAGTAGTGGGACTAAAACATGCTAGCCTCACCCATGCTTGGATCCAAATACTAAAAAGGCTAAAATCAAGTTAATGAGCATTTATTATCCTCCAAACCCTCCAATCCAGAACTCGCCTATGTTAAAGGAGAGGAGTTAAATGAGTAGAGAGAGGACTAATCCACATTTTAGTAGGGGTACCCCTGACTAAAAAAAATTAGTCTCAAGACTAGTTTTAGCCCCTCTTTAGTCAGGGGTGCTTGGAACTTTATCCTCTTAAAGAGACTATTTTTAGTTAGACTAAAATAAGTCCCTCGGATCCAAGCACCCTCTAAGCATCCTGGAATTCTTTGACAAAACTAAGCACCCTGAAATTCTTTGACAACTAAATTGCTGGCTATATGATGTTGGCCATATATAATATACGTATATAATGTGAAGAAATGAGTGGTAGTACTATACCAACTAAAAGATGAAATGTAAGAAATACTAGTATGTACGTACTGAAGAGTTAAAGTAACGCAAAGAAACATAACATAGTTCTGCTGGGGGCTCAGCACAACACACCCCTCAAATTAAATTAAGCACACCTGAAATTAAACTTTGCAACTATTCCGGTAGACACTGCATTAGAACCACCATGAGCAATGACACTACCACCTTACTCGGAGTCCTCGTCCACGTCCTCGACTTTGTCCTTGTCCCTCTTCCTCTTGGCCGATAGTTCTTTGCTTGAACCGCACACTTGGCTGTTGCTCTTCATCCAACCCTTGTAGACATTGAAGCAAAGGTAGCCATCCATTGCAGCGTAGTGGATGTGGTCTATATCTAGTACATTCCGCTGCCATGCATGACGATGAAACGTGTAATGAGGTTTCTCCAGTTTACCATACGAATGATGAACCATGGCTCCTGCCAGGGTCAGCATTGAAGGCTGACGAGAGGACACCAGCCGATTCTTTTGGAGATCGAAGGTGTTGCCTACAACGAGGCCTATCCGACGCAGGACTTCTTTGTCGTTACCAAAGTCTACAGTAACGAATTTGACTAGGTTGCTCTTGAGGAAGTTCTTAAAATCCTAGCACTCAACGTCGGCATGGCATATGTGGTAGACCAAGCAAACGTTATGTACGCAAACCTGGATCACGGCGGGCTTCTTCCTCTCTTCATCCTTTAGATCCTTCTCTCATCCCAGGACTGTGGTGTACTCAACATCTAGCCCAGCGACCCACTCATCATCTGAGTTTTCGAACATGCGTCTGAAGCGAGAAAGGCATCGTTTCACCGTCGCGGAAGAACGGGTGTAGATGATATCGAACTCATTGCCGGTGATGGTTCTAACCTTGTACTCACCGCCGATCATGGAGAATTGGGACGCCATGGATTTGGGAGGAGGTTTAGGATTAGTGGAACTGCCGTAATGTGAATGGACGGGACGACTAGGAGCGAACCATCGTAGTATTGAAGGACGTGCAGGGACGAGTAGGAGCGAACTGCCAGCGTGTGAACGGCAGGGTAGTGGCTTTCCATTCTCCCATGATACGGGCTTCCGAGAGCCCTTGGATCTGAGATCGAACGGTTGCATGGTGTGATTCTAGACCTATGGGTGAATATCCTATCCTGGAGGGTTATTCTGCAAATTTTCAGCAACTTAGCATGTGACCGTTTAATCTCAGATCCAAGGGCTGCCAGCAGCCCGTATCATGGTCGCGCCTACCACGACCGTCGCGTCGCTCGCGCGGTCGCTCCCTTGGAGACTTAACACGGTGCGTTAGGCTATCTGATGTTGGCATGTCATACATAGTCATCACTTAGTCACTCATACTACAACAAGGTTGGCTATAAGTGTATTTGTTTACTCCTCTCTATCTCTTTCTTCGTACTCAAGGAAGAAAGGGTGCTAAGCGCGTGTATTTATTGCATTTGCCAAGGAGTGACCTCTTCCAATGAAATGGTGTTGCTAAGTTTTCTTCATTTAATTAGCTATAGACTCAAAATTGTCTTTTCACCTAGGTACACGCGGTTAGCATCGTTTCTTCCTCGGGTCACCAAACTAGTCTCTCTCTTCTTGATTAACTTGCCACATCAGACTTTATGCCTATGTGGCAAGCTTAAGCACCTGTAGGAGCAAGTAAAAGTAAGTACAATAGTGCGCTTTACATGGCATTTTTGCATATGTGGAGGAAAGAGAGGCAAGGAAAAAGTGGAGAAGTGGGCTCTCATGCAAGAGCCAGCCTCTACTACATGGTGGAGCATTGGGAGAGGCACCTGTATGGAGGTGGTCAGGAATCTGGGAGACTCACGCCGGTCGTAGCGCCGCAGTTAAAATGATAATGGCAAGACAAATCACGGGGCCCCACCTGTCCAGCAGTAACTCGCTGTCAAATCACACAGCCCTACGTTTGCAGCAGCCTACTCCCTCGTCTTCTCGCGTCTCTGTCGAACCGACTAGGCGGAACTGCCCCGCCGCCTACCGCGCAGGAAAAGCCCCGCCCTCGACTTTTAAATAGTATACAGTATACTAATTTTGTATCCTTGGATTGCGCCCGTGCCATGGAGCAAAGCGTCTAAAAAACGGAGGAGAGACGGCGGTCTTGCAATAGAGAAGAGGGAGAGGCGAGACGGTGGTTTTGGAATGGAGATGATGGAGAGGAGAGGAGGTGGTTTTGCAATGGAGAAGAGGGAGAGGAGCGTGCGACAGCGATTTAGGATTGGACGAGAGGGCCGGCGCGCTCTGACTGGATCAAAATCAAAATCAATTTACCATTCAATTAAGAAAGTGACCCCACATTAACTAGTCTCCCTTTTATTCTGGGTCATAATTGACCATGATTTTCGCACATAAAACATATGTCATACGTTGTATACAAGGCCACTATCAAAATTACAATTTGCAACTATACAAGGCCACTAACATTAATCGAGGCAAAATTGATGGCGTTTGCCTCGTACTAGCACCCGAGGACATTAATATCCCTTGTGTGCATGCAGGAGTGAGAAGGTTAGCTTGAATTCCCAACATTAATCAACCAATGAGGAGTAAGAGGGTTGGCTTGTTGTGCTTGGGAGAGAAAACCCACATTAATTAACACGACAATCAAGGTGACAAGCTAGCTTGCAACATTGACTTAAACATAGCATTGATTTTTACCTTGGTACCTATAATATGAGTTTGTGGCCTTGTATACAAAAATGGAGGGAGTATAATTTGAAAGTACATTCAGATACGAACCAAACGATACAATTTTTGGTGACATGCATTCACATTTTGCTTGTCAAATACAGTACGTGGTCAAACTTTGACCCAAAATATGCGAAACAACAAAAAAATACTTCCAAGACCAGCGCCGCTATTCCGCTCTTCTCCTCTTCAACCACCGCCACTCCTCTCCTGTTCCAATCTAAATGCAGCACTGCTCCTCTCCTCTTCCATTTCAAAACCACCACCCCTCCTCTCCTGTTCCAGTCCAAAACCAGCATCGCTCCTCTCCCGTTCTAATCCAAAACCAGCGCTGCTCCTCTCCTCTTCCATTCAAAAACAACCACCGGCGAGTGAAGGTGCTGTGGAGAAGTAGATCGATGGAGGAGTACAACCGATATGTGAGGATCGCAGATGGCGACCCTGTGAAGCTAGCTAGGATGTTGGAGATACAGTCTTGGTTTGACAACAAGGACCAACTAGCGGCGACAGCGACATCCATGGCCAAATATCTGCAACAGAGCGAAAAGGCGGCGATACTCCCGGAGGGAGTCGCGTCGGAGTACATAGAGCTGCTCCTCTGGGCCATGGAGCAAACAGATTCACCGAATCCGATCGTGAGGGAGCAGTGGTGGGAGTATCAATCCCAGATGGAGCATGCACCAGAGATTGAAGGATCGAGCATCTACAGGGTGCCGTTTGTGAGGCTGTCCTGCCAGAGCGAGCCGGTGGAGTCTTCGTCGACCGAACCCAACTGCAAGAGGAGAAAAGCAGTTGGCCCGACGACGCTTCCCCTCCATCGTCTCCCTCGCCGTTCACATTGTCTCGCGGGGCGGCTGTTTGCCGCCGAGGAATAGGAGGGGGCTGCCCCCCCAGCCCAATAGTCAGGCAGGTTGTGAATTGTCAGGAGGAGCTTAGGGTTATCAGTATTTACAGGTTGTGAATTGTGTTTTGTGTTGTGTATTTTGAGAGTACTTTCAGATATGAATGTCTTTTGAATTTCAGATTTGCAGTATTGAGCATATAAAGTATTTTATAAATTCTAGAGATCTATTTTTAGCACTTAAAAAATGTAGTTTCATAGGAGTATAAAAGTGCAGACAATGTGATTCTCAAAGAAGAAACTGCAAGTTTCAGTTTCAGATAAGAAACTGCAAGTTCGGTTTCAGATAAGAAACTGCAACTTTCAGAGGCAGAGCATTTATATTAACACGGCCTTTTCAAACAGGGTTAACATCATGTTGGAAGTTTTATTCATGGTCGAAAATGGAAGTACCAGCCAGTTAACATCATGCTGATCAACATTCATGCATAGCACATCTTCATATGATGCTCAGTCAAAATGCCCACACAATGTCGAGTGTGCGAAACACAGAGAAAACGAGGGACGAAGTTTTGGCAAGTGTTGGACGTGGTTTTGGGCTGCCCTGTCTAGGCTTTCATTTTTAACATGCGCAACCCACGACCTCGGATGGGAGGTCCATAGGCCTGTTTGTATTTTCTTAGGGCCGTCATGTATCGACCAGCCTATGGACTTCCCATCTGAGGTTTTATTTTTGGCAGCCCAATTTATGTATTTTTTTGAAGAAAACGCAGAGGTATGTTCTATTTTTCTATATAAGAATAGGAACGCCAGGTCCAACTTATGTTTCCCTTCTAACTATATTATATATATATAAATTATTTTATATGTTGACTGTTTAGTTCACATACTCCCTCCTTTTCGGTTTGTAGGGGTTATCTCAAAATTTTAGTTTTTCCATTTTATAAGGCTCAGTTTGGTTGTTTTCCATCACATGTTCAGATTCCAAGGTGCATTAAATCATTGCATGCAAGTATTAAGAGAAAATTGACCAATGCATGTACTTTATGCATGCATGCATTGCAATTTATGCATTGATAAACATAAGTTTTTGAGGAAGACAAGTGCATTAATTAGGTGCTTTTGCAAACTACAAAAAGTATTCCACCATTCATCATCTACCTTGGTTGGTGAGATTTTTGAATTGAGCCCTATAAACCAAAAAGGAGGGAGTAATTGGCAAATAGATCTCGCCGCCACCCCCCGCCTCCTGACTCCGGGTGCGCCTGCCCCCCTCAGCAAGTCCGCTCGCGCGCCCCATGGAGTCGCCGGCCATATCCACGGGGGAATGGCTGGAAGACAGGCAGATGTACAAGATGCATCTCCCACATGTCTACAAAGCCTTCCCGCGGATGCTCCAGCCGCTCGACTCCGTCGTGCCGGTGGTGCTGCGGGAGACTCGAGGGAGGAGATGGAGGGAGCGGGCGATGCGGATCCGCGACGACGCTCTCTCCTGGACCCAGTGCATGCGCGAATGGAGGGAAGCAGAGGAGGAAGCTACGAGGGAGGAAGCCGAGGAGGGACCGAATCTGTTCTCTCACTCGTGCAGGTATGCTCAGATGTGCAAGGATCATGTGGATTGGAAGCTGCTGAATCTAGCCCTGCGGATCTACTTCAAAGGAGATTTCTCGGAGAAGTACAGGATGCCCCACCCCAGTGAGCCGCCGATTGCATTCGTTCGATGGGCGAAAGGAGAAGTGAATTCAGGAGATCCACGCCGTGCTGTGAGATGGGAATGCTTGACTAGACTCCTGCCCACCAGCACACCACCGGAGCCGGAGCAGGTGGATCCCCTACCTTACCTCTCCCCCAAACCTGCAGAAGATTGAAATTAGGCTTGCAATCTGCTTCAATTGAGCTGTCTGGTGGTTATTTCTGCTTCCTGAGAGACAACATCTGGCTAGAGGATGAGAAGGAACCAGGAGCTCTGATGAATTTCCCCTATCACAATGGGGAGAGCGCCGGTTGGGCGGTGGTACGGCCCACCTCCGCCCCAAATGGGGGCACAATCTGGGCAGGCTCCTGTAATTTCCCAAGATCAATCTGCTGGTGGTTCTGACTCTCAGATCAGTGGGAAATCTCAAGGCAAGAATCAGTAAAAGAAGAGATAGGACATCCAGAAAACTGCTCCTGCCCCTGCTTCGGGCCTTATGGCATACTCTGAGGTGATCTGCTACAACTGTGGGGAACCAGGGCATCATCATTTGGATAAATGTGTCAAACCCAAGAGTTGTTTTATCTACAAAATGGTTACCCATAAAGTTGAGAATTGCCCTGTCAGAAAAAAAACCCATAGTTTTACTAGATATGTTGGAAGTGCTGCTCCAAGATTATGTCCACCATTGACAGAATTTTCTGTGATACAGAATTAGATAGTTTCTTTCCCCTTTCTAGTTGTAGAGCTCTGCCTAGATGTGGTAGTGACCACACTCCTTTGCTCTGGAACTCTGGTCTTAACCAAACTCCAAAGAGCAATAGTTTTAAATTTGAAAAGTGGTGGTTGCTTAGAGAAGATTTTACTGAGCTAGTCAGGAAAATCTGGAATGAGCCTACTGGGAGCAGTTGCCCCCTAGAAAATTGGCAGATCAAAATCAGGAGATTTAGAAGAACTACCAAAGGGTGGAACTCCAATGAGGAAGCTAATCTTAGAAGATACAAAAGGCTTCTCCTCCTTGAGTTTAATTCTCTAGATATTAAGGCAGAAACCACTGACCTCTCTGAGGTTGAGACTAATAGATTAAACTTTGTCCATGGAGATCTCAAGAAAATTTGGCTTCAAGAAGAAATCAAAGCCAAACAAAGGTCTAGAGATAGGAACATTAAGGAGGGTGATAGAAATACTGCCTACTTCCATGCAGTAGCTAACCAGAGGAGGAGGAAAACCCTCATTCACTCCCTTGATGGCCCTAATGGCCCTGTTACTGAGGTAGATGAGATGCTGAAAGCGGCTAGTGACTTCTACAAAGACCTGTTTAAGAAAGAAAACCCTTCTGGGTTCTCTCTACAAAACAATTTTTTCTCTGCTTCTGAAAAAGTCTTTCCTGCTGAAAATGAGCTGCTAGAAGCCCCTTTTTTAGAGACAGAGGTGAAGGAAGCCATTTTTAGCTCTTATCCTGATGGGACTCCTGGTCCTGATGGGATTCCCTTCTTGTTTTACCAGCATTTTTGGGACTTGGTGAAAAATGATCTCTTAGATCTTTTCCAAGCCTTTCATATAGGAGAGTTGGATCCAGCAACTTACTCATGGGGGGTCTGTTGGGGTCAAGTTAAATAACTGTGAAAGTGATTTTTTCCTTGCTGGTAAAGGCCTTAGGCAAGGTGACCCCATCTCCCCGCTTTTGTTTAATTTAGTAGTGGACATTCTTACTAAAATGCTGAGCAAAGCTGCTGATCATAGTCTGATTGCAAGGCTCTGTCATGAGGTCTGCCCTGGTGGCATCATCTGCCTTCAATATGCAGATGATACCATCCTTTTCTTAGACAATGACTCCACACATGCTAGCAATCTGAAAACTGTTCTAAACTGGTTTGAACAAGTCTTAGGCATGAGAATCAACTACTCTAAAAGTGAACTCATCCCTATCAACATGGATGATCAGGAGTTAGCTGACTTCATCTCTATTCTAGTCTGTAATAAAGGTAAATTCCCCATTAAGTACCTAGGAATCCCTCTCCACTATGATAAACTGAGGAGAGAGGATATCCAACCCCTTCTGGATAAAATCATTAAAAGGATTGCTGGGTGGAGGGGCAAACTTCTCTCTTACAGAGGTAGATTGATCCTCATACAAGCTTGTTTGGCTAGCATTCCAGTGTATCTCCTCTCCTTCTTCAAGTTCCCTAAATGGGCAGTGAACCTCATCAATTCTCAGATGTCTCATTGCTTGTGGAATGATTTTGAGGGAAATAGGAAGCTACACCTTGCTAATTGGGCCCTAGTCTCTATGAAAAAAGATTTTGGAGGCCTAGGCATACCTAACCTCCAAGAAATTAACATCTGTCTTCTAGGGTCTTGGATTAAAAGATTCTATGAGGAAGACCTGAAACCCTGGAAGCTTCTTATTGCCCATAAATACCTAGGAAATAAACCTAATATTTTTGTCCCTTCCTCCAACCCTAAGACCTCTAGATTCTGGAAAGGATTAAAATCTATTATGCATGCTGTGAAATTTGGCTACAGATGGAACATAGGGGATGGGAGCAAAACCAGGTTCTGGGAAGATACTTGGTTTGGCACATCCCCCTAGCAGTCCAATTTTGGCCTATTTACTCTGTCCGCAATGAGCTTAACAAAAGTGTCAATGAAGTTTGGGACGGTCAATGCCTAAAACTCTCTTTTAGAAGGAACTTTAGTGATAGTCTCATGGAACAATAGTTCCAGTTGGAGGAAATTGCCAAAAGCATTACCTTTACTGCCGAGCCGGATGCCCTGATTTGGCACCTGGACAATAAGGGGAAGTATTCGTCCAGCTCCCTCTATCATGTTATCAACTTTAGAGGGGTTCAACCCATGTTTATCTCTGTTGTCTGGAAATTGAGAGTTCCCCCTAAAATTCATGTATTTCTCTGGCTTCTCTCCAAAAACAAATTGATGACTAGGGATAACCTTAGGAAGAGACACATCATCAAACCCCTTGATTGTGTTTACTGCTTGGAACAAGAGTCTTGTTCTCACCTATTTTTTGAATGTATAGTTACTAAACATCTCTGGGCCCACATTGAGGAATATTTCTCTAGTCAGATTGGCTCATCCTTCGAATCTGTCGCCAGATTCTGGATTGCTACCAAAAAGTGCTTAGTTTTAAACATTCTTAGCTCGGTTGTCCTTTGGTGCCTATGAAAATATAGAAATGCTATGATTTTCAGTAACACCTCCTGGATTTCCATTCCGCAGGTCTTGAGGTTGATCAGGAATATGGTGAGGAACTGGGCGATTCTCTCATCCGGATCGGATAAGGACAAGTTGATGAGCTTCATGAAAACCCTAACAAGATCCCTCCAGAAACCATTGGCGATCACTTGTGGCTGAACAAGGCTCGACCTGCTCTGGGGCTAGGCCCTCAAGATCTCTGATGAAGATGATGGGCACCTGGCGCCGAAAAAGAGGGACATCCACCATGCTACGCCTTCCAGCCCGGTGTCTCCGCTTGCTTACTGGTCGCCGCAGGCTGACACGGCCCCTCGGCTGAAGACCATGAAGGCCTCGCTGGACCCTCCTTGTGTCATTTGAGTGCTCTATCCGCTCTGCCTTTGGCACCGCTCAGGTGATTTGTGTTATTTAGAGAACTTGTTCATCCACCCCCTAGTTTGTAGCTTTTCTACCTTTGCTTTCGAACTGCTCTTTGAGCTGCTGTATCAGAATATGTTGTGGTTTCGTTCTCAGCAATGGAACCGGGGAGATGCTCCCTGTTTTTCTAAAAAAATTATTTTATATGTTATTATATATTATTTTTATTGTCATCATATATTTAACAGATACTTACATATGTAAGAAAACAATATCCCACATCTTATTAACTTATAAAAATAATTTCTTAACAAATAAAATCCTGAATTGTTTTGGCACGAAAATCCTAGTGATTGTGTACAAAAGCTTGGTAAGATTTAAGGACGAATGTAATAATATCACTTATTATTTAAATATATTTATAACAAAATGCTCAGCCCCTTTTTATTTTCTGATAACATTGCTGGCCCAACCCAACATTATAATTAGAATCAGCCCAGCAAAATCGTGTATTTCGAGAAAGTGCAAATGGCCTGTAATTTTTTAGGAAATAAAATAAACGGGTCGCATGGACGCTACATTATTTGTTCACCCAGCCCAGCTAATGGCTGTAATTCAAAAAAAGATCAAATTGACTGTAAATTCTACCGCGCAAAAAAAAGACTGTAAATTCTGAAAAAATGGATTGAATACGTGCCACATTTTTGAAGGCTGAAATGTGGGCCAATAGGTCGAAGCAAGTCGTTGTCAATTTAGTCAACAAATGATTCTGACATGTTAGCCGTTGGATTTACATCCAACGACTGGCATCCATCTTCAATCTCTCGTCTTCTTCCTCCAGCGCCGTCGGGACCACCTCCCGCCTCCTGCTGCTAGCAGCTCTGCTTAGCACGCTTCACTATGAAGCGCTACTCCACCGTTGGCCAGGCCATCCCTCCACCCCTCCACACCTCCTGTTCTTCTCCATCGACTGCCGAACCACACCGCACTAGAACCAGTTAACCCTCGTACACCTCTCTGTCTGCGACTCTACTCGTGCGTCTTCCCATCTCCGGCTCGTTGCTGTCTGGGGCCTCGCCGTCGTCCACCACCTTGGATGCGCTCGGCGCGGCGTGGTCAACGTGGTCAACGAACGACACCATCGGAAGTATACTGTGCGTGGAGAGGCTGACAGTTGGGTCCACGGCCGCACACAAGGAAATGCCTCCTTATTACGTGTAAAATAATGATTCCTCCACCTGATATCTGGGACCCACCGGAAAGGCCTCTGTATTTCGCGAAATAAAGTGCCCCCCGCTAACATGTCGGACCCACCAGCTATCTTCGCACGCAAGGAAGTGCCTCCTTATTACGCACAAAAAAAATGAATATTCCCCTGCCAGCTGGAACCCAGCATAGTGGGAGGCTGACTTGTGGGCCTACCAAGTTGACGGGGACGGAGGGCTTTGTCAACTTAGTCAATATGAACGATTCTAGCTCCTATTATCGTACGATGTTCATCCAACGGTCGTAGTGCTTCTTCAACCTCTGGTCTTCTTGCTCCAGCCGCCCAAACCAGCGCCGATCGTGTCGCGTGCTCCTGCCTCCCGTGGCCGGCTGTGATGTCGCGGAGGCCTCACCGCCCCCTACTACTCCCACCGCTGGCCAGGCCATCCCTCTACTCGCCCACACCCCCTGTTATTCTGCGGCGACAGCAGCCTCACACCGCAGCCGAACCAGTGAACCCTCGTACTCCTCTTCGCGTGGGCATCCACTTCTGCATCTTCCCCGGCTCCCAGTCATCCCCTTCCTAGTCCTCGCCGTCGTCCACCGCCCTGGTGCTCTCGGCACGGCATGGTCATCGTGGTCAATGACCGACTTCCATCGGAAGAGTACTGTACATGGAGAGGCTGACAGCTGGGTCCACAGCAGCCGCAAGGAAGTGCCTCCTTATTACGCGGAAAATAATTATTCCTCCACCTGACAGCAGTGACCCACCGGACGAGCCACCAGTATTTTGCAAAAAAAATCGTTTCCCCCTGACTGCTGGGACCCACCGGACGGGCCACCATATTTCGTGAAAAAAACGTTCCCCCGCTGTCAGCTCGGACCCACCGGAAGTGCCTCCTTATTACGCACAAAAAAATGAATACTCCCTCAGCTAGCTGGGACCCACCTTGCTGGGAGGCTGACTTATGGGCCTACTAAGTTGACGGGGACGAAGGGCTTTGTCAACTTAGTCAATATGAACGATTCCAGCTCCAGTGACCGTACGATGTCCATCCAACAGCCGTAGTGCTTCTTCAACCTCTAGTCTTCTTGCTCCAGCCGCCCAAAGCAGCGCTGGTCGTGCCGCATGCTGCTGCCTCCCGTGGCCGGCTGTGCTGCCACAGAGGCCTCACCGCCCCCTACTATTCCCACCACTGGCCAGGCCCTACGGCGATGGCAGCCTCACACCGTAGGCGAACTAGTGAACCCTCGTAGTCCTCTCCGCGCGGGCTTCCGCTGTTGTGTCGTCCACTTCCTAGGCCTCGCCGTCGTCCAGCGCCGTGGTGCTCTCCACGCGGCGTGGTCAACGTGGTCAAGGAACGACTTCCATCGGAAGAGTACTGTACGTGGAGAGGCTGACAGTCGGGTCCACGGCCACAGCCCAATTTTTTTGTGATTTGCCGAGTAAGTCGCTTTGTCAGGCCTGTTGGGCTACAAATCTTTCAAGACGAGGAGAGCTTTCATTCGGCTGGCCGAGAAAATGGCCCATCAATAATGAGAAATGGGTTGTACATTTTTAAAACACATCAAACCGGCAATTAGTTTCAAATATCTTTTTTTCATTTCAAGATTTTAAATTACATTAATTTTTATGCGTGGAGAATTTGTTGGATTTTATATTGATATACATTTATTTTTAAAATCAGTTTGAATGTGAGTCAAAATTTTGGGATTAAAAACAGTTCGGACCGCACCTAAATATGCAAAATTTCGTATAGTTTTTTAACCATTGCCACAATATGGGCTGTAATGCTAACAAAAAGAATATGGGCTCCAAAAAAACCTTAAGGATTAGCAAATGGGCTGTAAATTATTAGAAATAATGGCAGATGGGCTATATGTTGTTTTCCACAGATTTGAGGCCTTCCTAAAAAATGGTTGACGCGCAAGCACTGACTGTTGGATGTCCATCCAACGGCCATCGTGCTTCTTCAATCTCTGCTCTTCCTGCTCCAGCCGCTCAAACAAGCGCCGGCGGGACTGCCTGCTCCCTCCTCCTCGCGGCCGGCTGTGCTGCCACGCACGCCTCACCGCCCGACCATACTCCCACCGCTGACCTAGCCATCCCTCTACTCACCCACACCTGCTGTTATTCTCCAGCGACGGCAGACGAACCAGTATACCCTCGTACAGTCGTACTCCCCTCCGTGTGGGAAACAACTGTCGAGTCTTTCCTACCTACGTGTCGTCCATTTTCTAGGCCTCGCCGTCGTCCACCGCCCTGGTGCTCTCGGCGCGGCGTGGTCAACGTGGTCAAGGAACGACTTCCATCGGACGTGGGCTGTACGTGGAGAGGCTGACAACTGGGTCCACGGCCGCAGCAAGGAAGTGCCTCCTTATTACGCAGAAAATAATGATTCCTCCACCTGACAGCTGGGACCCACCGGACGGGCCACTGTATTTCGCAAAAAAAACGTTCCCCCTGACTGCTAGGACCCACCAGCTACATCTTCGCATGCAAGGAAGTGCGTCCGGGCAAAAAAACGATTCGCCCCCTGACTGTTGGGACCGACCAGCTACATCTTCACAGGCAAGGAAGTGCCTGACAGTCGGGACCCACCTGGTCGAAGCGTACGTAGCGTTGTCATTCTGGTCGTGAACGTGTACGTACATACTGGTCGATGTAGAGGCGCGCACGTGTCGTAGTAGAGGCGCGCACATAGCGTTTACACATACGTACAACGGCCAGGGTGCAAGAAAGAAAATACGGCCATGTATGTGTACATACGGGCGGGGTCTCGAACGCCTACTCGCGCATACGTACGGCCAGGGCTCATGTACATGGCTGGGTTGGAACAGAGAAACAGCGTTGTCGTCGTGTTCATGGGAAGGCAACAGAATGTGTCATGTTCATGGGGAGGCAACGGAATGCGTCGTGTTCATGGGGAGGCAACAGAATGTGTCGTGTTCATCGGGAGGGCTTGGACGGAACAGGCGATGGAAACTAGGCCTGGCGTACCACAGAATGGAGGAAACGGCCTTGTGTTCGACCGGCCACGTTCGAAACGGGATCCTATTCATCGGGAGGGGTCTGGCGTACCGCAAAACGGAGGAAACGGACCTCCTACGGTCGAAACGGGGGTCCTGTTGATCGGGAGGGGTGTGGCGTACCGCAAAACGGACGAAACGGACTTGTGTTGGAGCGCTACGGTCGAAACGGGGGTCCTGTTCATCGGGAGGGGTGTGGCGTACCGCAAAACGGGACTCCATGGGATACTGTTCATCTCCACCGTTGACCTCCTCCAGCCTCCATGGGCTCCTGTTCATCCAGCCTCCATCGCGCGCTACTCCACGGGTTACTGTTCAACCACCCCTCCACCGTCTACTGTTCATCCAGCCCTCCACACCACGGGGTCCTGTTCAACCACCCCTCCACCATCTACTGTTCATCCAGCCCTCCACACCACGGGGTCCTGTTCATCCACCCCTCCATGGGCACCCCTCCACCGTCTACTGTTTATCTAGCCCTCCACCACACCACAGGGTCCTGTTCATCCAGAGGCAACGCCACCGCTCACTGTTCATCCAAACCCGCCCGCAACGCTCACTGTTCATCCCATCGATCGGCTTCAGTTAGCAGCAGTAGCGAAGGAATCGCTCGATCGGGTTCAGTTAACAGTCATCGATCGAACGCTCGGGTTCAGTAACGCGTAGCCTGCAGTGCAATCGCACCGGTTCAGTTAGAGCCCAACGCCTCGCTCGGGTTCAGTTAGAGCCAACGCCTCGCACACACGTGCGTACGTGTACGAGAGAAGCGCGCATCGCTCAGCCCCTGACCTCCCACCGTAACCGGGAACTCCCCGAAATTTTCCTCCCCCTCACTTCTACCACGGTTTTTTCCATCATCGACGGCCCAAAGAATGTCATGCAGCTGCGTCTCCGGCCCGCCCAGGACGAAAAGCCCATTTTCTGTCATGATTTTTTGTCATAGAAGTAGGAGCCCACCACATCTATGATGATACCGGGTTTTGTCACAATTATCGTCATAGAAGTGTCATATGTATGACAGAAAAAAAATTCGTTCGGCCCAAAATATCACAGATGTGTCTTTTTTGTAGTGCACTAGTGAAACCTATGGCCCACGGGTCTATCTTCATCATATTAATCTTCCAACACTTAGTTATTTTCATTGCTTTTATTTTACTTTGCATCTTTATCATAAAAAGACCAAAAATATTATCTTATCATATCTATCAGATCTCACTCTCGTAAGTGACCGTGTAGGATTGACAACCCCTTATCGCGTTGGTTGCAAGGATTTATTTGTTTTGTGTAGGTGCGAGGGACTCGCGCGTAGCCTCCTACTGGATTGATACCTTGGTTATCAAAAACTAACGGAAATACTTAAGCTACTTTGCTGCACCACCCTTTCCTCTTCAAGGGAAAACCAAGGCAGTGCTCAAGAGGTAGCAAGAAGGATTTCTGGCGCCGTTGCAGGGGAGGTCTACGCGAAAGTCAAACATACCAAGTACCCATCACAAACCCTTATCTCCCGCATTACATTATTTGCCATTTGCCTCTCGTTTTCCTCTCCCCCACTTCACCCTTGCCATTTTATTCGCCCTCTCTCTCTCTATCCTCCCTCTCTTTCTCTATTTGCCTCTTTTTTGCCTGTTCCTCGTTTGCTTGTGTGTTGGATTGCTTGCTTGTCGCGATGGTCAAGATAACACTAAATTGTGTGACTTTACCAATACCAACAACAATGATTTTATTAGCACTCCGATTGCTCCTCTTACCGATGTTGAATCTTGTGAAATTAATGCTGCCTTGCTGAATCTTGTCATGAAAGATCCGTTTTCCGGCCTTCCTAGTGAAGATGCCGCTACCCATCTAAATAGCTTCGTTGATTTGTGTGATATGCAAAATAAGAAAGATGTGGACAACAATATTGTTAAATTGAAGTTATTTCCTTTTTCACTTAGAGATCATGCTAAAGCTTGGTTTTCGTCTTTGCCTAAAAACAGTATTGATTCGTGGAATAAGTGCAAAGATGCTTTTATCTCTAAGTATTTTCCTCTCGCTAAGATCATCTCTCTTAGAAACGATATTATGAATTTTAAGCAACTTGATCATGAACATGTTGCACAAGCTTGGGAGAGTATGAAATTAATGATACGTAATTGCCCTACTCATGGATTGAATTTGTGGATGATTATACAAATTTTTTATGCCGTATTGAATTTTGCTTCTAGAAATCTTTTAGATTCGGCCGCGGGAGGCACTTTTATGGAAATCACTTTAGGAGAAGCTACTAAACTCCTAGATAATATTATGGTTAATTATTCTCAATGGCACACTGAAAGATCTACTAATAAGAAAGTGCATGTGATAGAAGAAATTAATGTTTTGAGTGGAAAGATGGATGAACTTATGAAATTATTTGCTAATAAAAGTGTTTCTTCTGATCCTAATGATATGCCTTTGTCTACTTTGATTGAGAATAATAATGAATCTATGGATGTGAATTTTGTTGGTAGGAACAATTTTGGTAACAACCCGTATAGAGGAAATTTTAATCCTAGGCCTTATCCTAGTAATTCCCCTAATAATTATGGTAATTCCTACAACAATTCTTATGGAAATTATAATAAGATGCCCTCTGATTTTGAATCTAATATTAAAGAACTTATTACTTCACAAAAGAATTTCAATGCTTTGATTGAAGAAAAATTGCTTAAGATTGATGAGTTGGCTAGGAACGTTGATAGAATTTCTCTTGATGTTGATTCTTTGAAACTTATATCTATTCCACCTAAGCATGATATCAATGAGTCTCTCAAAGCCAAGAGAATTTCCATTGATGAGTGCAAAGAAAGAACCGCTAGGATGCGTGCTAAGAAAGATTCCTTTATAAAAGCGTGTTCTTCTAGTTACCATGATAATAAAGATGAAGATCTAAAAGTTATTGATGTATTCCCTATTAAATATTTGTTTTGCAATATGAATCTTGATAATGATGGGACTGAATATGATCCACCTTTACCTAGAAGGTGTTCCAAAAATTCAGAGTTTTTAGATCTTGATGCTAAATTTGATAAAAGTGGGATTGAAGAGATCAAAACTCTAGATGTTAATGAACCTACTATTTTGGATTTCAAGGAATTTAATTATAATAGCTGCTCTTTGATAGATTTTATTTCCTTGTTACAATCTGTGCTAAATTCTCCTCATGCTTATAGTCAAAATAAAGCTTTTACCAAACATATCGTTGATGCTTTGATGCAATCTTATGAAAAAAACTTGATTTGGAAGTTTCTATCCCTAGAAAACTTTATGATGAGTGGGAACCAACTATTAAAATTAAAATTAAAGACCATGAATGCTATGCTTTGTGTGATTTGGGTGCTAGTGTTTCCATGACTCCAAAGACTTTGTGTGATTTGCTAGGTTTCCGTGATTTTGATGATTGCTCTCTAAACTTGCACCTTGCAGATTCCACTATTAAGAAACCTATGGGTAGGATTAATGATGTTCTTATTGTTGCAAATAGGAATTATGTGCCCGTAGATTTTATCGTTCTTGATATAGATTGCAATCCTTCATGTCCTATTATTCTTGGTAGACCTTTCCTTAGAACGATTGGTGCAATTATTGATATGAAGGAAGGAAATATTAGATTCCAACTTCCGTTAAGGAAAGGCATGGAACACTTTCCTAGAAAGAAAATTAAATTACCTTATGAATCTATTATGAGAGCCACTTATGCATTGCCTACCAAAGATGGCAATACCTAGATCTATCCTTGCTTTTTATGCCTAGCTAGGGGCGTTAAACGATAGCGCTTGTTTGGGAGGCAACCCAATTTTATGTTTATTCCTTGATTTTTGCTCCTATTTAGTAATAAATAATTTATATATACTCTGTTTTGGCTGTGTTTTTTTGTGTTTAATTAGTGTTTGTGCCAAGTAGAACCGTTGGGAAGACTTGGGGAAAGTCTACTTAATCTTGCTGTAAAAAACAGAAACTTTAGCGCTCACGAGAACTACTTACATTTTATTTGGAAAGTGCTATTTAGTTAATTATTTTTTAAGATGATTAATAGATAAATTCCTCACGTCCAGAAATTTATTTTAGAATTTTTGGGGTTCCAGATCTTGCGCTAGCTATAGATTACTATAAACTGTTCTGTTTTTGACAGATTCTGTTTTTCGTGTGTTGTTCGCTTATTTTGATGAATCTATGGCTAGTAAAATAGTTTATAAACCATAGAGAAGTTGGAATAAAGTAGGGTTAACACCAATATAAATAAATAATGATTTCATTACATTACCTTCAAGTGGTCTTTTGTTTTCTTTCGCTAACAGAGCTCACGAGATTTTCTATTTTAAGTTTTGTGTTGTGAAGTTTTCAAGTTTTGGGTAAAGATTTGATGGATTATGGAACAAGCAGTGGCAAGAGCCTAAGCTTGGGGATGCCCATGGCACCCCCAAGATAATCTAAGGACACCTAAAAGCAAAATCTTGGGGATACCCCGGAAGTCATCCCCTCTTTCGTCTACTTCTATTGGTAACTTTACTTGAAGCTATATTTTTATTCACCACATGATATGTGTTTTGCTTGGAGCGTCTTGTATGATTTGAGTCTTTACTTTTTAGTTTACCACAATGATCTTTCTGAACACACCTTTTGAGAGAGACACACATGATTCGGAAATTATTAGAATACTCTATGTGCTTCACTTATATCTTTTGAGTTATATAGTTTTGCTCTAGTACTTCACTTATATCTTTTAGAGCACGATGGTGGATTTGTTTTATAGAAACTATTGATCTCTCATGCTTCACTTAGATTATTTTGAGAGTCTTAAATAGCATGGTAATTTTCTTAAATAATCCTAATATGCTAGGTATACAAGATTAATAATAAAATTCTCTTATGAGTGTGTTGAATACTATGAGAAGTTTGATACTTGATAATTGTTTTGAGATATGGAGATGGTGATATTAGAGTCATGCTAGTTGAGTAGTTGTGAATTTGAGAAAAACTTGTGTTAAAGTTTGTGATTCTTGTAGCATGCACGTATGGTGAACCGTTATGTGATGAAGTCGGACCATGATTTATTTGTTGATTGTCTTCCTTATGAGTGGCGGTCGGGGACGAGCGATGGTCTTTTCCTACCAATCTATCCCCCTAGGAGCATGCGCGTAATACTTTGCTTTGGTAACTTGTAGATTTTTTCAATAAGTATATGAGTTCTTTATGACTAATGTTGAGTCCATGGATTATACGCACTCTCACACTTCCACCATTGTCAGCCTCTCTAATACCGCGCACCTTTCGCTGGTATCATACACCCACCATATACCTTCCTCAAAACAGCCACCATACCTACCTATCATGGCATTTCCATAGCCATTCCGAGATATATTGCCATGCAACTTTCCACCGTTATGTTTATTATGACACGCTCCATCATTGTCATATTGCATTGCATGATCATGTAGTTGACATTGTATTTCTGGCAAAGCCACCGTCCATAATTCTTTCATACATGTCACTCATGAGTCATTGCATATCCCGGTACACCGCCGGAGGCATTCATATAGAGTCATATCTTGTTCTAAGTATCAAGTTGTAATTCTTGAGTTGTAAGAAAATAAAAGTGTGATGATCATCATTATCAGAGCATTGTCCCAAGTGAGGAAAGGATGATGGAGACTATGATTCCCCTACAAGTCGGGATGAGACTCCGGACGAAAAAAAGAGGCCATAAAAAAAGAGAAAAGGCCCAAATAAAAAAATGAGAGAAAAAGAGAGAAGGGACAATGCTACTATCCTTTTACCACACTTGTGCTTCAAAGTATCACCATGATCTTCATAGTAGAGAGTCTCCTTTGTTATCACCTTCATATACTAGTGGGAATTTTTCATTATAGAACTTGGCTTGTATATTCCAATGATGGGCTTCCTCAAAATGCCCTAGGTCTTCATGAGCAAGCAAGTTGGATGCACACCCACTTAGTTTATTTTTGAGCTTTCATATACTTATAGCTCTAGTGCATCCGTTGCATGGCAATCCCTACTCACTCACATTGATATCTATTGATGGGCATCTCCATAGCCCGTTGATACACCTAGTTGATGTGAGACTATCTTATCCCTTTTTGTCTTCTCCACAACCACCATTCTATTCCACCTAAAGTGCTATGTCCATGGCTCACGCTCATGTATTGCGTGAAGATTGAAAAAGTTTGAGAACACCAAAAGTATGAAACAATTGCTTGGCTTGTCATCGGGGTTGTGCATGATTTAAATACTTTGTGTGGTGAAGATAGAGCATAGCCAGACTATATGATTTTGTAGGGATAACTTTCTTTGGCCATGTTATTTTGAGAAGACATAATTGCTTAGTTAGTATGCTTGAAGTATTATTATTTTTATGTCAATATTGAACTTTTTTCTTGAATCTTTCGGATCTGAATATTCATACCACAATTAAGAAGAATTACATTGAAATTATGCCAAGTAGCATTCCACATCAAAAATTCTGTTTTTATCATTTACCTACTCAAGGACGAGCAGGAATTAAGCTTGGGGATGCTTGATACGTCTCCAACGTATCTATAATTTTTGATTGCTCCATGCTATATTATCTACTGTTTTGGACATTATTGGGCTTTATTATACACTTTTATATTATTTTTGGGACTAACCTACTAACCGGAGGCCCAGCCCAGAATTGCTGTTTTTTTGCCTATTTTAGGGTTTCAAAGAAAAGGAATATCAAACGGAGTCCAAACGGAATGAAACCTTCGGGGACGTGATTTTTGGAACGAACAAGATCCAGTAGACTTGGACCCTACGTCAAGCAACCAACAGGGAGGCCACGAGGTAGGGGGCGTGCCCTCCACCCTCGTGGGCCCCCTGTTGCTCCACCGACGTACTTCTTCCTCTTATATATACCTACGTACCCTCAAACGATCAGATACGGAGCCAAAACCCTAATTCCACCATCGTAACTTTCTGTATCCATGAGATCCCATCTTGGGGCCTCTTTCGGAGCTCTGCCGGAGGGGCATTGATCATGGAGGGATTCTACATCAAAACCATAGCCCTTCTGATGAAGTGTGAGTAGTTTACCTCAGACCTACGGGGCCATAGTTATTAGCTAGATGGCTTCTTCTCTCTTTTTGGATCTCAATACAAAGTTCTCCCCCTCTCTTGTGGAGATCTATTCGATGTAATCTTCTTTTGCAGTGTGTTTGTTGAGACTGATGAATTGTGGGTTTATGATCAAGTTTATCTATGAACAATATTTGAATCTTCTCTGAATTCTTTTATGTATGATTGGTTATCTTTGCAAGTCTCTTCGAATTATCAGTTTGGTTTGGCCTACTAGATTGATCTTTCTTGCAATGGGAGAAGTGCTTAGCTTTGGGTTCAATCTTGCGGTGTCCTTTCCCAGTGACAGTAGGGGCAGCAAGGCATGTATTGTATTGTTGCCATCGAGGATAACAAGATGGGGTTTTCATCATATTGCATGAGTTTATCCCTCTACATCATGTCATCTTGCTTAAAGTGTTACTCTGTTCTCTTGAACTTAATACTCTAGATGCATGCTGGATAGCGGTCGATGTGTCGAGTAATAGTAGTAGATGCAGGCAGGAGTCGGTCTACTTGTCTCGGACATGATGCCTATATACATGATCATACCTAGATATTCTCATAACTATGCTCAGTTCTGTCAATTGCTCAACAGTAATTTGTTCACCCACCGTAAAATACTTATGATCTTGAGAGAAACCACTAGTGAAACCTATGGCCCCCGGGTCTATATTCATCATATTAATATTCTAACACTTAGTTATTTTCATTGCTTTTATTTTACTATGCATCTTTATCATAAAAATACCAAAAATATTATCTTATCATATCTATCAAATCTCACTCTCGTAAGTGACCGTGTAGGGATTGACAACCCCTTATCGCGTTGGTTGCAAGGATTTTTTTTGTGTGTGTAGGTGCGAGGGACTCGCGCATAGCCTCCTACTGGATTGATACCTTGGTTCTCAAAAACTGAGGGAAATACTTACGCTACTTTGCTGCACCACCCTTTCCTCTTCAAGGGAAAACCAACGCAGTGCTCAAGAGGTAGCAGTATCCCACGCAAGACATGCATCAAGTGTTCTCAAACCCTTAAAGACTCAATCTGATAAGATAACTTCAAAGGGAAAACTCAATCCATTACAAGAGAGTAGAGGGGCAGAAACATCATAAGATCCAACTATAATAGCAAAGCTCGCGATACATCAAGATCGTACCACCTCAAGAACACAAGAGAGACAGATCAAACACATAGCTACTGGTACATACCCTCAGCCCCGAGGGAGAACTACTCCCTCCTCGTCATGGAGAGCACCGAGATGATGAAGATGGCCACCGGAGAGGGATTCCCCCCTCCGGCAGGGTGCCGGAACGGGTCTAGATTGGTTTTCGGTGGCTACGGAGGCTTCTGGCGGCGGAACTCCCGATCTATTCTCGTCCTCGAAGTTTTTAGGGTATATGGGTATATATGGGAGGAAGAAGTACGTCGGTGGACCTCCGGGCTGTCCACGAGGCAGGGGGCGCGCCCCCACCCTCGTGGGCAGCCCGGGACTCTCCTGGTCCAACTCCGATACTCTGTGGGCTTCTTCTGGTCCAAAAATAAGTTCCGTGAAGTTTCAGGTCAATTGGACTCCGTTTGATTTTCCTTTTCTGCGATACTCTAAAACAAGGAAAAAACTGAAATTGGCACTGGGCTCTGGGTTAATAGGTTGGTCCCAAAAATCATATAAAATAGCATATAAGTGTATAAAAAACATCCAAGGTTGATAATATAATAGCATGGAACAATAAAAAATTATAGATACGTTGGAGACGTATCAATACGCTACCCATATCCCCAAGAGGGAGCGCAAAGGCGCACTCAGGGATGTCTATGCGATGGAGCCAGTCGCCCCAAAGTTCAACCCATGGTCCTCCTGCCCGATCACTTTCGATCGCAGGGACCATCCGACCAGTATCCGTCATGGCGGTTCAGCCGCACTGGTCCTTGATTGTAACGCCCACGATGCGGCTATATCTCCCACGTGTCGGAGCACGACTTAGAGGCATAACCGCATTGTAGGCATGTTGCAAGAGGGGTAATCTTTACACATCCCATGTACTGAATAAGAAAGAGGTACAGAGTTGGCTTACAATCGCCACTTCACACAATACATGAATATAGCATTACATCATCCAGATACAATCAAGGTCCGACTATGGAACCAAAACAAAAGAAGATCACCCCTAATGCTACAGATCCCCGATCGCCCCAACTGGGCTCAACTACTGATCGACTGGAAACGAACCAACACAACGAACAAGATCTTTATCGAGCTCCTCCTTGAGCTCGGTTGCGTCACCTGCACGGAGTCATCGGCACCTGCAAGCTGGTTTTGGAAGTAATCTGTGAGTCACGGGGACTCAGCAATCTCACACCCTCGCGATCAAGACTATTTAAGCTTATGGGTAGGAAAAGGTATTTGAGGTGGAGCTGCAGCAAGCACTAGCATATATGCTGGCTAACATACGCAAATGCGAGCGAGAAGATAAGGCAAAGGCACGATCGATGAACTATGATCAAGAAGTGATCCTAGAACAACCTACGTTCAAGCATAACACGAGACCGTGTTCTCTTCCCGGACTCCGCCGAAAAGAGACCATCACGGCCACACACTCTGTTGATTCATTTTAATTAAGTTAAGTTTCAGGTTTTCTACAACCGGACATTAACAAATTCCCATCTCCCATAACCGCGGGCACGGCTTCAAAAGTTCAAATCCCTGCAGGGGTGTCCCAACTTAGCCCATCACAAGCTCTCACGGTCAACGAAGGATATTCCTTCTCCCAAGACAATCCGATCAGACTCGGAATCCCGGTTACAAGACATCTCGACAATGGTATAACAAGTCCAGCAAAGCCACCCGAATGTGCCGACAAATCCCGATAGGAGCTGCACATATCTCGTTCTCAGGGCACACCGGATAAGCAATCCGTACAACTAAAACCAGCCCTCGAGTTTCCCTGAGGTGGCGCTGCAAGGGGCTCTAGTTTGGACCAACACTCAGAGGAGCACTGGCCCGGCGGTTTAAATAAAGATGACCCTTGAGTCTGCAGAACCCAAGGGAAAGAAAAGGCTAGGTGGCAAATGGTAAAACCAATGTTGGGCCTTGCTGGAGGAGTTTTATTCAAGGCAAACTGTCAAGGGGTTCCCATTATAACCCAACCGTGTAAGGAACGCAAAATCAAGGAACATAACACCGGTATGACGGAAACTAGGGTAGCAAGAGTGGAACAAAACACCAGGCATAAGGCCGAGTCTTCCACCCTTTACCAAGTATATAGATGCATTAATTAAATAAGAGATATTGTGATATCCCAACAAAATATCCATGTTCCAACAAGGAACAAACTCCAATCTTCACCTGCAACTAACAACGCTATAAGAGGGGTTGAGCAAAGCGGTAACCTAGCCAAACAACGGTTTCCTAGGACAAGGTGGGTTAGAGGCTTGACATGACAATATGGGAGGCATGATATAGCAAGTGGTAGGTATCGCAGCATAGGCAAAGCAAAAGAGCGAGCAACTAGCAAGCAAAGATAGAAGTGATTTCGAGGGTATGGTCATCTTGCCTGCAAAGTTCTCCAAGAAGGCGAAAGCTTGATCCTCGTAAGCGTACTCAACGGGTTCGTCGATCACGTACTCGTCTCCCGGCTCTACCTAAAGCAAGAACACAAGCAAAGGGAGACACAATCAACCACGGTGCAATGCACAAACAACATGATGCAAAACATGGCATGATATGCGGGACATGATATGCAATGCATATGCATATGCATGCTCTGGAAGGAAAAGATTGAATCAGGCCTCAACTTGGAAAACCAAGGGTGTCGCTGGAAAGATGAGTTGATTTCAGTCCAAATCGATATAAAGATCACCGGAATCGGATGCACGATTTGCAAATGGCAAGCAAAACAAATAAGGCACCGATCTGCGATTAACAGCGCGAGGCCATCTAAATGCATCAAGAACAACAAGCTACTGCACTCTAACATAACAACAAAATACATGGCAGGGATCCACTCAAGATGCTTGACAAAAGATGAACACTGAGCTATGGCTAATTCACACAATAGCAGGTTCAAACAAGCATGACAAAAGGGCAAAAGATATCAGGTCACAGACTTAGTGAAATTAACAAACATACCATGAATTTAACATCAGGAAGCAATGTTTAGAGCAACATAACAACATGCTACAGGAACATATCATGGCAAAGCAAGACATGGCATGAAGCTACTCAAAACATAAAACAAAAGTCCCTTACTGATCATAAGCCAAAAGGGATCAGAAAAAACAATGGAAACCATGTGAACATAGCAATTATCGTTAACAGATTCAGACTTAGCAGAAAATTGGAACATGGCAAAACAGATATTAAGTAGGCATGTTTACGAGCTCGATGCACTCACCACAAGGCATTGCATGACAAACTAAGCATACACCCAGCAAGTAGACATGGCATAGAAGCTAAACATGGCAAGAACAACCTTATAGCATGCATGGATCAACTACAACAACCTCGGCAAAAATGCTTAACACATAAACATTCTGCCAGGAACATTTTATAGCAAAAATAGAGCTCGATTGAGTCAAGCTAGGGTGCTCCATAATTGCAAACAAAGATATGGATGGATAGAGCACAACAATATCTACAAAACATCCTTACTGATCATGCTCAAAAGAGGCATGGATCACTCTGTAGCAACATGAATACATGGCATAAAAATATTAACAGGGCAGAGACTTAGAAGATTTCTAAGTCCCTGAAATCAGCAACATTACGGCGGCTACTTTGCATGCTTGTGCTAGTCACCACAGATATCACAAAAATACATGGCATACACCCCTGTAAAGATGGCCTGGCATACTTCAAAACTCATGTAGGGCTCAAGTTCATAGGAGGCACACATTAATCATGGCAAAAATGACAAAAGTCCAATTACTGATAAGAATCAGCCCCTAACATTACATAGCACTCTTGCAACAGCATTTAGGGCATCAAGATGAGCTCAAATGAACATGGTGCAATGGGATGAAATGAAGTACTCATCGAGACGAACAATTTGATATGCTACACGCCCAAAACGGAGCTACGGATGAAGAGTTATGATGCGATGAAGTATGCATAAAAATATGCAGATCTGGGGACTTAAACATATTTCACCTCGCGCGAAGTTGGACGGGGAGATCCCAGGACGGAGCGGAGCGAGACGGCGGGGGCGCGTTTGGTTCGGGACTGGGTGGATCTCATCCCACCCGGCCGGATCTGGGACAGGGCGGCGGCGAGGTGCGGTTCTCGGCCACACGATCATGATCGAACGACCGAGATGATAGAAGGGGTTTTGGTGGGTTTGGGGCCACTTTGGAGAGGTGTTGGGCTACAACACACACGAGGCCTTTTCGGTTCCTCGGTTAATCGTTGGAGTATCAAACGAAGTCCAAATGGCACGAAACTTGACAGGCGGTCTACCGGTAGTAACCCAAGGCCGCTTGGCAAGTCTCGGTCCAATCCGAGAACGTTTAACACCCGCACACGAAAAGAGGCAAAAGGGAGCACCGGAGGACATAGGAGCGCCAAATTGCAAAACGGACAACGGGGAAAATGCTCGGATGCATGAGACGAACATGTATGCAAATGCGATGCACATGATGACATGATATGAAATGCATGACACGCAAGCAAAAGACAAGGCAACAACAGCGAATAACTGGAAGACACCTGGCACATCGGTCTCGAGGCATTACAACACTCCACCACTACGAGAGGATCTCGTCCCGAGATCTAGAATGGCACCGGAGGGAAACGGAAGAGGGGATAAGAGGTAAAACTAAGTTGCTTCTTTGACAAACGAGTGAAACCAAAGACCCATGAGAGGTTGAACAACTGGAAAGAAAGAATACAACAGAGATGAACGAAGTTGCAAACACTCTGTTAGAAACGAGGAACATGGAAGAACAAATTCGGACAGTACTCCGTTTGAAAAGAGATGCAAGACTTGATAAGACGAAAAGAACTTGAGCAAAGGGGCACAACACTCCGGTTAAATGGATAAGCAAAGGAAAGGACATGATCTTTGATAAAACAAGATGATGGTTGAACAAGCAAAATCACAATGCCTCCGGAACGAAAGAATAGAAGTAGGATCGTCGGAACAAAAGAACGGAGAATAAAACACCATCTTCTACCTCTATTGAGCTTGAAAAGCATCTTGAAGAGAAGGGTCGAACGGAATTGTTGGAAAACCGACAACGAAAAGAGTAAACTTGTTGTGGACTTATAGAAAACATCTCGAAATTATGAGGTGGAATTCTGCCACTAATGGAAACAATAGATTGGATTGATATGAACAAGAAGACAAGGAACTTATCTCACCGGGAGGATAAAAGAAGAACTTGGGTCATTTATGAGCACCATAAATAACAACAATCCTTAGGGAAAACTTTAGGTGAAATGTAACCCAAGATAATTGCAACGAAGGGATTTGGTGGATTTAAAATACCTCATTCTCAACAACATGTGAATCATGAAACATGAACTCAGATTATCAAGAATGACATAATACCACCTCCAATGATACGGTAGAAAGAATTGCACTCCGGATTGCAAGATGAAAAATGCTTGAACTCCTTAGAAAAGAATCTAGATGAAAACTTCGAGAATAAATTAAATCCTTGATGAACCATCAAGTGGAGCTTCCATGAAGAACTCCGGTAATCAAAAGGATGATGAAGACGGAAGGAAAAAGAAGTTGAAAACACAAGGTGAAGCCTTGCGATGATTTAAATGGAGCTTCGCGATGAGATAATGCGGAAAAACTTGGAACTCCGGAAAATAAAGATGACCAGATGAAATCAAGAATTTTGATGAACCTCCGGGATAAGGAATTAATCACTTGGGTGAAACAAGAATAAGAATTACGTTATGTGTATCCTTCACCAATTAAATTGATGACAAGCAACGGATTTTTGCATACTACTTATTCTCATGGAAAGAATTAAGATAGATATAGCGCAAAACTTGAGAAAGGTCTTCAACGAACCACCGGTAGGATTGTGACAACGGATAAATTAATACAATAGCAATGGAAGAGAATTTTTGAACGAACCACCATAAGAATTGTAAATGAACGAAGTAAAGGGATGAATCACCGGTAAGAATTAGAGAACGAATGAAGATTCTTGAGAGAATTTAGATGTAAGTGAACGAAGAGATCTCGAGCTGATTAGAGACTACTTGAATGATGCATCGGTAAGATTTCGAGAATGAGAGCTGAAAGCGGAGAAAGAATAATTCTTCTGAAATGATGGGCTTCGGAGGAAATAAATGAAAACAACTCATGAGATGCTCCGGATGGATGAAAATAATTCTCACAATCAAAACAATTATGAGAGGATGGCAACAAGCTAGAATCACGAATCTTGAAGAGAATGGAGCAGATTGAGGAGAAACTCTTCTTCGGTCTTCAAAATCTGAGAATGACGACGAGAAATGCCACCATGAATTGTTGAGATACTCCGGGATGAAAAATTAGAAAGGTTGAACCAACGATGAAAGAATTTGAAAGATCTTGGTGAAATACATATGACTGATGACAATTCATTCTTACGTCAAACTTTGAAAAGAATTTGAGGATAGCTCCAGGAAAATAAGAAGAGTCAGGTAAGATCCAGGGAAAAGACCTGTGGGTTAGGGCCCACTCAAGAGAAACGTCGTTGAACAATTTAAGAGAGATTGTGCCGGTTGAATTAGATGGCTTGAATGACATAACAACCTCGAAATAGGTTGAATGGATCTTGAATGAAAAGACGGGCCTTCTGAGATATCTTCAGCACTCCGGAACAATGAATAGCGGGAAGTGTATGATTAAGAGGTGTAACGGCATGGGAAAGCATTGAAACAAGGAAGGAATATGATCAGCACCAAAGCTTGAATTGGAAACACCGGAGAAGAAAAAGAATGAGGGATGACGAACTAGAAGAGCATCTTCAAGAGAACCACCGGGTAAGAACATTGATTGAAAAGAATGGAGAGACTTCACATCCATAAAATGGATAACGAATTAAGAAATCCGAGTCCTTGCAGAAACAAGGGTGGGAGGGAGGGAAAACAAAGACAACTTGGGGGCGGATGAAGCAAACACCGTTGAGAAGAACTGGTAATTGATCTTGCGAATGTTGAAGTGATCGGATCCACTTGAAGAGAGACACGCCGGTTGAAAAAGGATTGACGTGACAATCTCGATTATCAAGAAGGAATGGTATTCACATCGGAGTATGAGAACACCACTTAGGAAAGGTATGGAATCAAAATTTGACTTCGAAGCAACTCGAATACCACAACTGAAAACAAAACAAAGGATTGGCTTGCAGAATAAGCCGGAATAAACATATGATAGAGATTTCGTCCGAAGTTTTCATGGTGGGGCCCACACGGGCTCGATCGTATAGCACCATCATGTACAAGGCAGTGCACATGACATACGAAGCTTCCCTGAGTCAGCATAGCCAAGGACTCTTTAAGACACAACGAGACCACTGTAAAACCAACCGTGGATAGGCGGACCACTAGACGTCGAACCCCAATTTCATATCATACATTTGTCGGAAAGATATCCTAGGAGCTACTTGAATTCCCACTTATAAACTCCCGAAACTTTCTGACTATGCAATCAGGTGTTGGGGATACAGGGGAAGCATAATATCTCACCCAAAACTAACAAATCCTACATCCAGCTGTATCCATCCTTCAACACATAACCAAGAAACCTTCGGAAATCATTTACCTCAACCTTCGAAAAGCATTTGTTATGCGAGTTATGGCAATACTCCCGAACTCCCGCCCCAGTACTGGGTGGCGTCGAGGTTATCTCACCAACAACTGCATAAAAGAGATTTTCGATGTCGGCGAAACTCGGGTATTCCAGAACTGCAACGATAAAATTGTGACGATAACACCTCAGAGATCAACTCCCCGGGACACTGCCACAACCCCTAAATGTCAGGAAGCACCAAGAACAATGTTCTCATCACAAAACCATCGGAACGATTCCAAGATACCCGTGTGATCCTAAAAAATAATTTAGTGAAATTTGAGAAGAGAAGAGTCAAAACTCTACGTCAGGAAGCCTCACCAGAGCGACGAAGGGACTGAGGAGTAAAAAGAATCCTACTCTCCGATATATATAATCCTATAAGACTCAAAACATTTTTCTAGACTCAACAATGCCAGCGATTCGATCAAGCAGAGGTCTCCTAAGTCGGGGAAGGCTCTGATTACCAACTTGTGACGCCCACGATGCGGCTATATCTCCCACGTGTCGCAGCACGACTTAGAGGCATAACCGCATTGTAGGCATGTCGCAAGAGGGGTAATCTTTACACATCCCATGTACTGAATAAGAAAGAGGTACAGAGTTGGCTTATTAATCAAACCATATTAATCTTTACACATCCCTTGGTTGTGGCATATTAAATAGCCCTGTTGCTTATTGCACTACTTGTACAAATACGCTTTGACATATTAATCAAACCATAATGGAAATAGTTTGCAGCCCAACTTTTTGTGGCAGTAGTTTGCTCTTTTGATAATCTTACCAAATCGCACCCGTACACTTTGGTACGCTTTAGTCCGCCAGGGGCTTCATTGCGCCTCATAATACGGCAACAAAGTCTGAACACTTTTTACAGTATAGTTCGGCACCCCGAATTTAGCATTATATGCATTAGCTCCGAATCATGTCTTTGGTCAATAGTTGGGTTGCCCGGCTCTTGTGCTTACTACCTTACGTTCCGCTATATCATCTAGGGTAGTAAAGGGAGAACTACTGTGATTGTGTCCTGGTTTATCCGGATGAGCACCTCAATAGAGAAAGCCAAAAATTGACTGTCATGATGCGGCGTGAGCCGGTCAGCTCTTCGGAGGTTTCAAATCTTTAGCGATTTTTTCTGCATTATGCGATGAATCGGTTCTTATCCGATCAGGTGTTTACAGCACCCTAGTTCGGATACTAGGGGTTGCGCCTACATTTTTATTGTCAAACTCCTATGGCTAAGTGAGGGTGATAAAGCCACATAGTTTGATTGCCTGGTTCGTTGCGCTAAACACCTCCTTCAAGGACCAAATTCTCAGATAAAGAGTGTTTAGATTCATCCCGAACACCCCCGTACTACCTATGTGGGGGCTGAAGCCGACGACTGGCCAACTCTCAGACTTGATAAAAATGGTCGCACAGGAGGTAAAACTTTAAATCATAAACAACAAAGCATTATATTACATATCAGCATTGTTTTCATCATACATGACGGGATAACATGAATGCATTCATTCAAAAATGATGTCCTTAGCACATTGCTCCACCACAATGCGGGATCCCTTCAAAACATCTTCAAAATACTGCTCGGGCATGCGGTGCTCCTTGCCTGTGGGCGGTCCTTCCGTCGCGAGCTTGACGACGTCCATCTTCGCCCATTGTATCTTGATACGGGCAAGCGCCATCCACGCACCTTCTATGCAGAACGACCAGCTGTTTCAAGAGTCCGAAGTAGCTGCCGGGTATAGCTTCTGCAGGCCACAGCCGGATTATTAAATCCTTCATGGCTAGTTTGACCACCCTGTGCAGCTCGACCAGCTGTTTTAGTTGGTTGATAAAGGGCACTAGATGTTTTGGCGCAAGGTATTGCGACTAGAATAGCTTCTCCATTGAGCTCCCCTCTTCGGCTCGGAAGAACTCCGCAACGTCAGAAACACTACGTGGCAGATCCGCAAACGCCCCTGGAGAACTCCAAATCCGGGTTAGCAAGAGATATCTCTTCTTCACATACTTGCTCTACATAATAAAATCCTTACCCGCCGCAATTTTCTTGGCCTCTTGGGTTTCCTGGAGGGCGCCCTGGGCTTTGACCCGGGCCTCTTGTGCACTTTGACGAGCCTTGGAAAGTTTGCACTCTTGGTTCGCATTCTTGCGCTCCAAGGACTCGCATTTCTTCACGGCATCCTGTAGCTCCCGCTGGACCTCACCGGCCCTAGCCTCGTGCTTTTCGCGAGCGGCCTGTTCATCTACCGCCCTCTTCTAGGCTTCGGTTAGCGCTGCCTTGAGGGTTTCCACCTCGGACATCGCTCCTACAAATTATCATACGATCAACACAAGCAATTCATATCTTGCTCTATCTGAATAGGTCATTATATACCCTACTTGTCCTCCAGCTGTTTTTTCACTCGTCCGAGCTCTTCCTCAGCCCGCTCCAGACTCTGCCTCAGTCCGGAAACTTCAGCAGCATGAGAAGTCGCGGCTAGCAGCGACGCCTGCTTATACAAATAGACATATCTGGTTAGTCTCCTGCAAAAAACTATTTGATCCTCTATTCGGGTCTTCTTTCCGAACACCGGACAGAGTCTCAGGGGCTACTGTCTATACTGTGACTTTATTTTCACAAATTGCATTGCTTACCTCAAAGCCAGTTAAAAGGCTTGTGCAGGCTTCAGTCAGTCCGCTCTTCGCGAACTGAATCTTCTCAATCACCGCACCCATGAGGGTATGGTGTTCCTCAATGATGGAAGCACTTCACAGCGCTTCCAGTAGAGTATCCGGCGCCTGTGGTTGGACAAAGGTCACCAGTGGAATGGGCACACTTCCTTCCGATGAAGGAGGCTGCTTGCCGGATTCCGGAGCCGTATAGGTCTCTGGGACCGTATTCAGCTGGGGACCGAATTGGACATGGCCCCCATCGCCAGTCTCCATGGGGATCTGCTCCCCCATGTATCCGGCGGCCGAGGTCTCGCCCTC
Source organism: Triticum urartu (assembly GCF_003073215.2). Classification (NCBI taxonomy): domain Eukaryota; kingdom Viridiplantae; phylum Streptophyta; class Magnoliopsida; order Poales; family Poaceae; genus Triticum; species Triticum urartu. Next base: position 550,164,021 of record NC_053023.1, read on the forward strand.
TGGCACCGTCCTGACGGCCTCCTGCGTCTCTCCCTGGCCGGGGATCCTTCGGGACAACACCTCGGTGTCATCCATGGCCCTGGGAGAGGAGGCCGCCGGATGGGACCCGTTGTCCATCACCTTCAGGTCTAGCGAGTTCCCCAAAGACGAGGATCGCTCGAGGGTGGAGCGAGTCGGACTGCAAGTGCATGATTTCACATGTTAAAACTATGAAGTAAAGAGGCTGATATATGAATGCGTCAGGGTCTTCGAATACTCACGATTCGGCCTGGGGCTTATCTCGGGGGCACCGTTCTGGGCTGCTATCGGCGTCCCACGTGGAGCTATCCATGAGGGAGACCTTCCCCTTCTTGGACGACTCCGCCTCCAAATTTGTGGAGGCCGCCCTCTTCTTCATTCCCCCCTCGGGGGGGATTTCTTTCTCCTTCCTCTTCCTCCTCCTCGTCATCTTCGGCGGCGGAGTGAGTTTAGGCGTCTTCGGACGCCATGTCCGAAGTACCCTTGGGACGGAGGCCACCTATGGTCCCCTTGGCCTTCTTCTCCAGCGCCTTGTAGGGCACCGGAACCAGCATCTTCGTCAGAAGCGGGATGGCTGGTTCCTCGGGCAGTGGAGCCGGACACTAAATCAGCTCCGCCTTCTTCGTCCAACCTTGTAAAAACAAATAGGGAAGTTCGGACATCCTCCTTGAGTAAGCAAGTAAGGGATACACCTTGAAACGCGGAAAACTTACCGAACTGGCGGGATGGGCCAGGTCATGCCCACGGTCCTCGGTCGTCTTCGGCCATGTCTCGTTGGCCTTGAAGAGCACCTTACAGATATCTTCGTGAGTAGTTCCGAAGAACCGTTGCAAGGTCTCGTGCTCGGCCGGATCGAACTCCCATAGGTGGCAAGCCAGGCTCTGGCATGGAAGGATCCGGTGAACTAGCATCACCAGAATCACGTTGACAAGCTTGACGTTCTTGTCCATCATGCTCCTGATGCGCGTCTAAAGCACTGTCAGCTCGTCCGACGAAGACCAATCCAGGCCCTTCTCTTGCCAGGAGGTAAGCCGCATTGGGGCCCCGGATTTGAATTCGGGAGTCGTGGCCCAGGTAGTGTCATGGGGCTCTGTGACGTGGAACCACAACTTCTGCCACCCCTTGACGGTCTCCATGAAGGTGCCTTTGGGCCACGGGACGTTGGACATTTTGCTCACCATGGCGCCTCCACACTCTGCGTGTTCGCCGCCCACCACCTTTGGCTTCAAATTGAAGGTCTTCAGACACAATCCGAAGTGGAGTGGGATGCGGAGGAAAGCCTCACACACGACGATGAATGTCGAGATAGTGAGGAAGGAATTTTGGGCCAGATCATGAAAATCCATCCCATAGTAGAACATGAGCCCGCGGACGAAGGGGTGGAGTGGAAATCCCATCCCGCGGACAAAGTGGGGGATGAGAACTACCCTCTCATGGGGCTTCAGGGTAGGGACGATCTGTCCCTCGGTCAGAAGCCGATGGGCGACCTCCGTGGCCACATATCCAGCCTCTCGAAGCTGGGTGATGTCCTTCTCCTTGACGGTGGAGGCCATCCACTTGCCCTGCGCTCCGGACATGGTCGGAGTGCTTTCTTGAGGCAGAAAAGATGAGAACTTGGGCACTGGAGCTCGAGAGTGGGTAGGCGGAAAGAGAGAAGGCATGGGTGAAAGAGGTGAATCCTTATCTCCTTATAAAGGCGGTGAATATCAAGCGCCTCCCCACTCGCCATAAAACTCGCCTATTCCCCAGGGGCCATGCAGGCGGCTTGGTTGGATTACCCATACCTGTATTGATGAGAATCCCGCAATATGGGGACATGATCTCTGCTTTGACAAGACGTGCCAATAAAGCCGCATCTCAAAATATGGAGCGGCAGGCCGAAAAACGGTTCAAAATAATAACCAGGCAGGAACGTGATATCACGTTACAAAAAGTTGTCAGAAGATTGGACTCGTGAAATACTATACTCTCTGCGGTGGTATGTGGTACTTGTTTTGCAGACCCGGACACGTTCGCTGTGTTTGAAGATTGTGTTGGAGTATTCAGAGGAGGAACCCGCCTTGCAATGCCGAAGACAATCTGCGCGCCGGACACCTCGTCATTGAATCCTGGTTCAGGGGCTACTGAGGGAGTCCTAGACTAAGGGGTCCTCGAGCGTCTGGCCTGTTGGACATGGTCCGGACTGATGGGCTATGAAGATACAAGACCGAAGACTCTCGCCCGTGTCCGGATGGCGTGGATGGCAAGTTTGGTGTTCAGATATGAAGATTCCTTTCTCTGTAACCGACTTTGTATAACACTAGTCCCCTCCGGTGTCTATATAAACCGGAGGGTTTAGTCCGTAGAGGAAGATACAATCATAATCACATAGGCTAGACTTCTAGGGTTTTAGCCATTACGATCTCGAGGTAGATCAACTCTTGTAATACTCATATTCATCCAGATCAATCAAGCAGGAAGTAGGGTATTAACTCCATAGAGAGGGCCCGAACCTGGGTAAACACCATGTCCCCTGTCTCCTGTTACCATCAACCTTAGACACACAGTTCGGGACCCCCTACCCGAGATCCGCCGGTTTTGACACCGACAATGATGAGCCCAGATTCCGCAAAATGGCTTGAGGCCATGAAATATGAGATGGGATCCATGTATGAGAACAAAGTGTGGACTTTGATTGACTTGCCCAATGATCGGCATGCCATAGAGAATAAATGGATCTTCAAGAATAAAACGGATGCTGACGGTAATGTTACCGTCTACAAAGCTCGACTTGTTGCAAAAGGTTTTCAACAAGTTCAAGGAAGTTGACTATGATGAGACCTTCTCACCCGTAGCGATGCTTAAGTCCGTCTGAATCATGTTAGCAATTGCCGCATTTTATGATTATGAAATTTGGCAAATGGATGTCAAAACTGCATTCCTTAATGGATATCTTAAAGAAGAGTTGTATATGATGCAACCAGAAGGTTTTATCGATCCAAAAGATGCTAACAAAGTGTGCAAGCTCCAGCGATCCATTTATGGACTGGTGCAAGCCTCTCGGAGTTGGAATATACGCTTTGATAGTGTGATCAAAGCATATGGTTTTATACAGACTTTTGGAGAAGCATGTATTTACAAGAAAGTGAGTGGGAGCTCTATAGCATTTCTGATATTATATGTAGATGACATATTGTTGATCCGAAATGATACTGAATTTCTGAATAGCATAAAAGGATACTTGAATAAGAATTTTTCAATGAAAGACATTGGTGAAGCTTCTTATATATTGGGCATCAAGATCTATAGAGATAAATCAAGACGCTTAATTGGACTTTCACAAAGCACATACCTTGATAAAGTTTTGAAAAAGTTCAAAATGGATCAAGCAAAGAAAGGGTTCTTGCCTGTGTTACAAGGTGTGAAGTTGAGTCAGACTCAATGCCAGACCACTACAAAAGATAGAGAGAAAATGAAAGTCATTCCCTATGCTTCAGCCATAGGTTCTATCATGTATGCAGTGCCGTGTACCAGACCTGATGTGTGCCTTGCTATTAGTTTAGCAGGGAGGTAACAAAGTAATCCAAGAGTGGATCACTGGACAGCGGTCAAGAACATCCTGAAATACCTGAAAAGGACTAAGGATATGTTTCTCGTTTATGGAGGTAAAAAAGAGCTCATCGTAAATGGTTATGTCGATGCAAGCTTTGACACTGATCCGGATGACTCTAAGTCACAAACCGGATACATATTTTTATTAAATGGTGGAGCTGTCAGTTGGTGTAGTTCCAAGCAGAGCGTCGTGGCGGGATCTACGTGTGAAGTGGAGTACATAGCTGCTTCGGAAGCAGCAAATGAAGGAGTCTGGATGAAGGAGTTCATATCCGATCTAGGTGTAATACCTAGTGCATCGGGTCCAATGAAAATCTTTTGTGACAATACTAGTGCAATTGCCTTGGCAAAGGAATCCAGATTTCACAAGAGAACCAAGCACATCAAGAGATGCTTCAATTCCATCCGCGATCAAGTCAAGGAGGGAGACATAGAGATTTGCAAGATACATATGGATCTGAATGTTTCAGACCTGTTGACTAAGCCTCTCTCACGAGCAAAACATAATCAGCACCAAGACTCCATGGGTGTTAGAATCATTACAATGTAATCTAGATTATTGACTCTAGTGCAAGTGTGAGACTGAAGGAAATATGCCCTAGAGGCAATAATAAAGTTGTTATTTATATTTCCTTATATCATGATAAATGTTTATTATTCATGCTAGAATTGTATTAACCTGAAACTTAGTACATGTGTGAATACATAGACAAACCGAGTGTCACTAGTATGCCTCTACTTGACTAGCTCGTTGAATCAATGATGGTTATGTTTCCTAACCATAGACATGAGTTGTCATTTGATTAACGGGATCACATCATTAGAGAATGATGTGATTGACTTGAACCATCCGTTAGCTTAGCACGATGGTCGTTTAGTTTGTTGCTATTGCTTTCTCCATAACTTATACATGTTCCTATGACTATGAGATCATGCAACTCCCGAATACCGGAGGAACACTCAGTGTGCTATCAAACATCATAACGTAACTGGGTGACTATAAAGATGCTCTACAAGTGTCTCTGATGGTGTTTGTTGAGTTGGTATAGATCGAGATTAGGATTTGTCACTCCGAGTATCGGAGAGGTATCTCTGGGCTCTCTTGGTAATGCACATCACTACAAGCCTTGCGAGCAATGTGACTAATGAATTAGTTGCAGGATAATGCATTACGGAACGAGTAAAGAGACTTGCTGGTGACGAGATTGAACTAGGTATTGAGATACCGACGACCGAATCTCAGGCAAGTAACATACCGACGACAAAGGGAACAACGTATGTTGTTGTTCGGTTTGACCGATAAAGATCTTCGTAGAATATGTAGGAACCAATATGAGCATCCAGGTTCCACTATTGGTTATTGACCGGAGATGAGTCTCAGTCATGTCTACATAGTTCTCGAATCCGTAGGGTCCGCACGCTTAACGTTCGGTGACGATCGGTATTATGAGTTTATGTGTTTTGATGTATCGAAGGTAGTTCGGAGTCCCGAATATGATCACGGACATGACAAGGAGTCTCGAAATGGTCGAGACATAAATATTGATATATTGGAAGCCTATGTTTGGACATCGGAATGGTTCTGGATAATTTCGGGCATCTTCTGGAGTACGGGAGGTTACCGAAACCCCCCGGGGAGTATATGGGCCTTATTGGGCCTTAGTGGAATAGAGGAGAGGAAGGGAAAAGGTGGGAGGCGTGCGCCCCTAGCCCAATCCGAATTGGGTGGGGGCCGGCCCCCCTTTCCTTTCCCCTCTCATCCCCTTCCTTCTCTCCTACTCCTACTACTTGGAAGGGGGGAATCCTATTCCCGGTGGGAGTAGGACTCCCCTAGGCCGCGCCATAGAGGGTCGGCCCTCCCCCTCCTCCACTCCTTTATATACGGGGGAGGGGGGCACCCCATAGACACACAAGTTGATCATTGTCTTAGCCGTGTGCAGTGCCCCCCTCCACCATAATCCACCTCGGTCATATCGTCGTAGTGCTTAGGCGAAGCCCTGCGCCAGTAGCATAATCATCACCGTCATCATGCCATCGTGCTGACGAAGCTCTCCCTCGACACTCAGCTGGATCGAGAGTTCGTGGGACGTCACCAGCTGAACATGTGCAGATCACGGAGGTGTCGTACTTTCGGTACTAGGATCGGTCGGATCGTGAAGACGTACGACTACATCAATCGCGTTTTCATAATGCTTCAGTTTACGGTCTACAAGGGTACGTAGACAACACTCTCCCTTCTCGTTGTTATGCATCACCTAGATAGATCTTGCGTGTGCGTAGGAAATTCTTTGAAATTACTGCGTTCCCCAACATACTCAACAAACACCATCGGAGACACCTCTAGAGCATCTTTATAGTCACCCAGTTACATTGTGACGTTTGATAGCACACAAAGTGTTCCTCCGGTATTTGGGAGTTGCATAATCGCATAGTTAGAGGAACATGTATAAGTCATGAAGAAAGCAATAGCAATAAAACTAAACGATCATTATGCTAAGCTAACAGATGGGTCTTGTCCATCACATCATTCTCTAATGATGTGATCCCGTTCATCAAATGACAACACATGTCTATGGTTAGGAAATTTAACCATCTTTGATTAACGAGCTAGTCTAGTAGAGACATACTAGGGACACTCTGTTTGTCTATGTATTCACACATGTACTAAGTTTCCGGTTAATACAATTCTAGCATGAATAATAAACATTTATCATGATATAAAAAAAATATAAATAACAACTTTATTATTGCCTCTAGGGCATATTTCCTTCACTTAGTTGGGTCTATAAGCGGACCAGCCTCGTGATCCTTCCGTATCCAACATGAGAACCCAACGTTGAGACCAAACAGTTCGTTCATCTAACTCATGTTTGCCCTATGTTTAAGGGAGTCACAACTCACTTCTACCTTCTGACAAAAAAAAGGTGGTCACTAGTGAAGGTTTGTTGTATTTTGTGAAAAAAATATTTCATCCTAAAATGCCATAGATGACATAAGGTTCAGAGAGAATTTAAAACTACAAGAAAGGCTTTTAATGGCTAATGAAATTAATTAATACTTGTCTAATTGACATGATGGATGGTCGGCAATCGATACTACCTTTGAGTGGAATAGCCCAACGTTTCTCTATCTCAGGTGGGTATACAAGCCGACTTGCCTACCATTTCTCTATCGTTAGGTGGTGTATAAACCATCTACCCTAAAATTTTCCTATCCTCAGGTGGCCTCTGACCCTTCTATACCCAGCCCGAGAAGCCTACCCTAAAATTGACTGATTTGATGTTCGCCCTATGTCCAAGGTAGTTGAGTCACAAAAGTAATCATCAATGACGCTATAGACAGTGGAAGTTGGTTGCTTATCAACACGAAGAAAAAGAGTGGACACTACCAAAAGTAGCTATATTTTCTAAAAGAAATATTTCATCATGGGATGTCAAAGATAACAGAAGAATTAAACAGCCGTGGCATTCAACTGTATAGAAGGGACGACAAAATTATTTTATACATCCTTTGTTTTTAAGTATAAGATGTTTCAGTGGTTTAATTTAGGAACGGATGTAGTAGTTCTTCTGAATTGACATGCTTGTTGGTCGACAATGGTATGCTTTAAAATGGGGCAACCCTTATCCTAAAAAAAGGGGGCAACCCAACCCAAGACTTCCCTATCTTCAAGCAGCCGACTAGCCTCATGACTCTTCCGTATCCAGCATGTGTCAAACAACCAAAGAGAGAACTACTTCTGAGTATTAAACAACCAACAGAGAAAATTTCCAATGGAATAAAAAATGACAATGAAACTAATTGATACTTTTGTTAAATTGGCATGGTGTCTGGTCAATAGTTCGAACTACTTCTGTGTGGGACGATCCAACAAATCTTTATCCTTAGTTGGGTCTATAAGCGGACCAGCCTCATGATCGTTTCGTACCCAACGTGAGAACCCAACGTTGAAGGCAAACAATTCGTTCATCTAATTCCAGCCCTATGTTCAACGGAGTCACAACTGACTGCTACCTTTTGACAGAAAAGGTGGTCACTAGTGAAGGTTGGTTGTACTTTGTGAAAAAAATATTGCATTCCAAAATGCCAAAGATGACAGAAGATTCAGAGAGAATTTAACACTAGAAGGAAGGCTTTCAACGGCTAACAAAATTAATTAATTAATACTTGTTCAATTGACATGGTGGATGGTCGGCAATCGATACTACCTTTGAGTGGAATAGCACAATGTTTCTCTATCTCAGATGGTATACAAGCCGACTTGCCTGCCATTTCTCTATCCTCAGGTAGGTGTATAAGCCAACTAGGCTAACATTCTCCTATCCTCAGGTGGTCTAAGACCCTTCTGTATCCGGCGCGAGAAGCCAACCCTGAAGCCGACTGATTTGATGTTCGCCCTACGTCCAAGGGAGTCACAATTCACTCTTGTTTGTCCATCTATCTCCAAAAGTACATGGTGCACAATCATCAATGACACTATAGAAGGTGGAGGTTGTTTGCTTATCAGCACGAGAAAAGAAGCCGGACACTACCAAAACTCCAAGAGTAGCTATATTCCCTACAAAACATTTCATCCTGAAAGTGTCAAAGATAACAGAACATTGTACCATATGAAGAGAATTAAATAGCCAAACAGAAAAGGCTTTCAACTACATAAAAAGAACGACAATGATAACAAAAGATCGTACCATATGAGAAGATCTTACATTAGTTTACGGAGAGGGTATTTCTTTTAAATTGACATGGTTGCTGGTCGATAATGGTGTGCTTTAAAACGAGGCGACCCAACATTTCCCTATCCTCAGGTGGCCGGCTAGCCTCGTGACTCTTCCAAATCGTCTATCCAATTCAAGTTCGCCCTATGTGAGAGGGAGTTGGAGAGCACGAGTTGGAGTGGCATTGGCACTGCTGGCACGCCGGCTCCTCCTTCTTGTGGTGCATATAAGGAAGGAAAACGGTGGCGTGGAGATTTCATCTACTAATCCCGATCCAAAAACGTGCCCGTCCTCGGCGGGTCTACAAGCCGACTAGTTTCATCATCACAGTCCAGTTCGCTGTGCATCCACGGGAAGTCGGCACCCCATCTTTGGAGAGCTCGGAGCTGGCTTGCTCCCACCGTCCTGGTCGGCCGAGGGACAGCGACATTCCGATTTCGAAATCAATAACCCGCACGCGACCGCTGCCTGGCTAAATCGCCGAAGCGAACCGCCCCCAGATCAAGATCAGTCCACCACGTAGCCCACGTCTCCTTCCTCCCGAAGTAAACAGAGTTGGAAATCCCCCCTCTCTCTCCCTCGTCGCTGCTCCTCTCCAAATCCCCTGAACCCGCCTCTCCCCGGAGGAACCGCGGCGGAGGAGAGATGTCGTACGCCTACCTCTTCAAGTACATCATCATCGGCGACACAGGTGCGCTCCCCTCTTCCCCGCCTCCGCCGATCCCTGCTCGTTCCGGGGAGATTGGGCGGATCCGTGCGGCACTTTGCTGCTCCCGTCGCCGCGGAGATCTGTCTTTCCGTCCCTGCCTCTGCTGAATCTGGCTCGCGCTGACGGTCGGGTGGGATGGTCGTGCAGGTGTCGGCAAGTCGTGCCTGCTGCTGCAGTTCACCGACAAGCGCTTCCAGCCCGTCCATGACCTCACCATCGGCGTCGAGTTCGGCGCCCGGATGATCACCATCGACAACAAGCCCATCAAGCTCCAGATTTGGGACACGGTACCGCCTCCTCTCCGCGACCAATTCCTCATTTCTCTTTGCCTTTCCTAGGTGACACGTTGACATGGCCTGGGCGTGCCTGCCTAGATCGAGTTGTCTTCTTACTGTACAAGAAGTTAGTACCAACTGCGGATGGGAAGAGGTGGCGCTAGCAATTATTTACCTCACTAGGATAATCGTAACCTGCTTGGGAATTAGAACTGCCGTTTGTAGTAGATTCTGGGTTCACCATTGATAATCGTGACTTCATCGAGTTTCTATATGAATTAGCTCTCATCAGATAGCAACAAATGTTTAGTTTAGCTTCTTTCTCATTGTCATGCCATAAACCTTTGTGTCATATTCACTTGTCAAGGTAAAGAGAAATAAAATCTTATGTGGTTTCTTTAATACTACAGGCAGGCCAAGAATCATTCAGATCGATAACTAGATCGTACTACAGGGGAGCTGCTGGCGCTCTTTTGGTTTATGACATCACCAGGTACTTGCCCAGTATAGTGAAAGCTGCCTGGTTAGATTAAGTGCATGCTTTTCTAAACCTAGCTGAGCACGGTGTTAATATTTATTGTCATATTGACTTTAGGAGGGAAACCTTTAATCATCTTGCAAGCTGGCTGGAAGATGCAAGGCAACATGCAAATGCTAACATGACAATAATGCTAGTTGGAAACAAATGCGACCTATCTCATAGGCGTGCCGTGAGCTTCGAGGAAGGCGAGCAGTTCGCCAAGGAGAATGGTCTCATCTTTATGGAGGCGTCTGCAAAAACTGCACAAAATGTCGAGGAGGTGATGATTGATTCTTGATGCATCTCTGTGCAATTAAGGCCTTTCCCTGAACGATTGTTGTCTCATTCGATTTGGAATGCAGGGCTTTGTCAAGACTGCTGGAGCAATATATAAGAAAATTCAGGATGGTGTCTTCGATGTATCTAATGAGGTAAAATTTTGAATATCAAATCTGTTCTGCTTAATGAAAAGTGAGAATGTATAATGTTATCTTTATTATTACTTATGCACCACAAAATTTGTCTTTGATGTACCTAAATGAGATTCAATTTCAAATCTCATATCATTTCTTTGGTCTGCTTAGTGAAAAGTGAGATTATATATTAGCAATCATTTATGCAACTTAATTACATTATTAACCACAAAATTTCCCTGGTATGTAGAGATGCCTTTTAAGTGCCGTGTGATCCTTAAGTTGCATCATTTAATATTATTAGGTGATTTCAGGCTCAGGTTTCTGATGTATATTCTACTCCACTTTACAACGCATAAATGCCTGCCTTACAAGTTACAATATTTTTATTGCGAAAGTACAAGATACAACTCGTGCATATGCCTTGCTTCATTCCCATCTTACAGAAACCCCACAACTTTACTGAGTGCCTTTATATGGACCCTGATAAGATAACTAAAAGATGATGACGATGTTACATAAATTTCGCTCTAGTAGTTTAATGGAGTAAGGAGATTCTTTTCTTCATGCTGAAAAAGAGAGATCCATTGCCCTCCATTGTTGGCCGAAGAAGTTAATAAGCGGTAGGGCAGCAATGTTGCTATTGCAGCAAATGCCATTTTCCTGCCAAGAACACTCCCTTTTAACATTTTTCCTGTTGAGCTGAAAAAAAAAGGTTACATTGCTGCTTTCACTAGTTTACTTTGTTCCTGGCCCTGAGCATGGACTGATTTTTCTTCTTGATTTTTGCAGTCCTATGGAATCAAAGTTGGCTATGCAGTTCCTGGCCAAGCTGGAGGTGCTGGTGCCTCGTCTTCCCAAGGTGGCAGCTGCTGCGGCTAATGGAGCAATCCATGATCAATGATGTACAAAATCGCATGGCATGTGTTACAATACCTGTTACATTATTTCGAGTTGCCGAGTGATTGTAACTCCAGGGTGCTTTGTTATTTCACGCGCCTATGGATTATGTTCCAGTAAGCTAGTCAAAATAGGTTCAGTTCATTTCCTTATACTGTATACAATCACTGTAATCCATCAGATGCTTCCAGTCGTGTCATGTAGGATTCATGAATTGTATCCATTTGCATGTGTGATTAAATAAGAATGTATGATTCAATGTGTATGTTTAAATCACCTCAAAACATTTGGGTCCTCAAGCTTTAAAGTTATTGAACACCATTTTTTGTTATGAGTAGTTGCAGATGTGTGCCTGACTAGGTAACCCGTGGTTCTATAAGGACACTTGAGCTTGTGAAATTTGAGCTTTGACTCACTGAACATGAACCATCGAAAATGGTTGAGTTTAATTGGATGAAGCTTGTTGCTATTTGGCTGGATGATATGTGTTAATTTGTTTTTATTATATGTCTAAATCTGAATATATCTTGTGGAGAGTTTTAGAGGTAGTTGTTGTAAAATAAATTGTTCTTTTTTGTTCTCTTGTAAATAATTTGTAATTGACTTGTTTTCCTGTTTTCCCTTAATAATGTTTGTCTATTATTTTTCCTTAGAGATCATAAGCAAAAAGTTTCCAAAGCATTTCTAAGTTCCTTCGACCCTAACTTTGCTTGTTTGTCGACTGCAATTTGTGTTGAGTTACAACCATAGGTCTTACATTTTGAGACAAAAGGGAGTAGTTTATTGCTCCCTCCGTTCACTTTTATAAGTCATTTCAGACAAATGAAATTAAGTTATTTTGCATAATGTCTGAAACGTTTACAAAGCCTTATAAAAATGAACAGAGGGAGTATTACATATATATTTTCTCTTCTTAGGGTTTATAAGGTCTGGAAGTAGGCCAAACCATTCCAGCTCGTTCCTACAAAATGATCGATGCAACACAAGAAACCGAGAGCCCTGTATCCATATTAGTCGTTGCTGAAAAGAATGTGTCTAGACGTATTTCAGACTTTTCCGTTCTAGATACTTCAGTTTGAGCGACAATAAAAATGGACCAGAAGGAATAGAAGATAGTAACAGCAGGAGCAACACAAAAACAGTCCGTACCCTCGGCTGCGTACCAGAGCAACAAAATTCTGCACAGTTTGCTATACATACATACATGCATACATAGATGCACATGAGTAGGCCGGCAAGCCGACGGCGCGCTAGCCGGCGAGGGTGTGGCTAGTTGGTGTGGCAGTCGTAGCAGGTGCGGTTGCGGCCGAGCTCGCTGAGCTTGTCGTAGCCGTGGCGGAAGACGCCCATCCCGAAGAGGACGCCGACGAGGAGCGCGCTGCACAGCAGCACCAGCAGGCAGCACCCCACCCTCTCCTTGCTGTTCAACTTGAAGCACATCCTTCCTCCCCCTCCTCTCTTTTCTTCCTCTATATAAACCTTGATCTCTCTCTCTCTCTCTCTCTCTAGGCGAGCGACGGTGCTGCGGCGTGAGGGTTTTGGAACATGCAGGCAGGCAGGCTGGAGCAGCGCGGGCACGCCCTTTTATCAGAGAAAATTTTAACCCGGCAGCTACACTTTACTCGAAAAGAGAGAGCAAAACTGATGGAGCTGGACAACTATGTAACCACTCCAACGAGCGCCCTTCTTTCTCGCTTCAACGGTGGTGTGCAGGGCATCGCTTGCCAGGGAAGCTAAGACTGTGTGGAACGGTCGGGTGACGGGAAATCTCTCTCCGGGTTGCCTTTCCGCCATGCACGGAATCTCGATCCCGTGTGGCCTGGCCCAAGACACATGTCTAACAAGACGGGATTATTGATGCCGTGATGTGTCATCTTGGCATCGAGGGGCATGTGGGGGGAATCAATTTGCAGAGAGCAACAGGCGGCTCGGCTCTGCTTTTCCTCCATCTTTTGCTGCGGAATATTTGTCTTTTGCCTTTTAGATAGATAGAAGATGGAAGAGGATAATGCGTGCGGCTTGGCTGATTGGGGTTGGGGGTGTCCTCCATTGACAACGCATATGGAGGAAGACTAGGACTGGGAGGGCATGGATGGATGGACGGACGACGGGCTTGACAGGATGGAATCAATTCGATTGGGACGCGCATTTATGCGAGGGGTTATTATCAGAAATTTGTTCTAACACTTTGATAAAGCTTATAAGAAACTGATCGCCGTCGAGGTTTTAATTCGTCCCGATCCTGAAACGTAAGACGGTGAAGAGACAGAGGCAAATGCTCCGGCCAACATTTGTCCCAGACATGACACCACCATGGGCCGGCCGGCCGGCCAAACCTGTCGCTTCAAACGCATCACCCATAACGCTCGCTGCATGATTCAGCACGGCACTGCCTGAACGATGGATACATCACGACCGAGAGGTTATATCTGATTCCGCTGTGGAATGTGGCCGGTTACAGAAACTTTTACCAACTTTTTTTTTGCGAACACATTCCAAAAACTTACTTGACTATACTAAGCCTTTTGGAGTTACATTCCAGTAAAACAATTGTCTCAACAAACAAGATGGAGAGATTCCAGGATATATAAATGCTCTAAAAAAAGACCACCCATCAAACGTAGCCTACGGTGAAAGAGGGAGGTGGAACCAACATCACCCACCATCCAATTGGATTTTGAGTGGGCATTGCAAGTAAAAATGAAGATTCCATTAGTTCCAAACTCATAGGAAGCAAAACCACACCGGGCAGAAAATCAAATCACAGAAAGTGATCAAGCCTAACATCGCAGCATACAGGCAAGAATTGTAGACGGGTGCATGTTTCAGATGAATATGTCAATATGTAATCTGCAATACCAGTGCCCCCATCCCAGTTTAATTTCAAGCATTGCCACAAAAGAAAAAGGGTCAGCTTCTACTCAAACACAACTTACTGCTACGCAAAAGCACAAGGGCAAGAATTCCAGGGTAACAAGTAACAGCACATGATGCCACTTAGCATTTCAAAAGTCTGGAGGCCTGCAAGTGAAATTCCCGAGAAAATGCATTACGAACAATATATAAGAACATAGGTCAAACAGGCGAGATGATTCCGCATCAACACGTACTTAGATTGACATCTTCTAACAGAACAGAAACATTCTTCGACATAGCTCGCAGAGGAAGCAGGTTACGCTGTAGGGACTTGCACTGCACGAGCTTCCAAAGCAGGGAACAATAAAGCTCAGCGCCCCCGGCCCCGGCCACGCCCACGGCCGCGTCCACGACCCCGACCCATAGGCTTCCCTGGAACAAAAGTAGGCTGGTCAGTTTACAGTTCTTGTGGAAACTGACCATAGAATAGCTGTGGTAAAAAAAAACTGTACCTGTAGTTGGCTTCTTAGACTTGACCCTGGGAGTATCCTCAACCAGCAACGTTTCCAGGTTTAAGCTATCAGGGAGGATGTAGTACCGAATGTTGTTTCCTCTCACGCTGATGTGATCAAGGGTTACAGGATTCTTCCCTTTCATTGTGAGCTTTACGGTCTTCAGATGAGTATTCATGCTTATGTCAACACCTACAAAATATGCATCAGTCAGAGGATCTGCAGTACCAGTAATCATGATCCCAATCAGTTGGTACAAAAATAGTTGCAGCAGCACGATGTTATGGGAGTTGCAAAACTGAAGAGCCAGACAGGGTCCAAACAATGATTTCCCGAATTCTACATGACTGAAGAGTAAAACTGGGCAACCCGGTTTTCTAAACTGCAACAAGAAGTTACATAATACGAATCTTCCAGGATGCATTTTTTTTCTTTTAATAAGCAGTGGAAACTTATGGAATATACTCAACAAAATCCAATTTGGCAAACATTATAAACCCTAAGGCCAGAAGACCTCAAGTAACAAAACGAATGTAGAAATATGAAAACCATTATTCCAACCTTCAAGTCATATTTCCTACAGTACCCTTTTTAAAACAAAACAAATGTTCTCCAGTTGCAAAGAAATTTCATCAAATGTTCTTACATTGTTTATTGCACCTTTCATCAAACTTAGTGCGGTGTGTTCCTCTTCTAGGTTTAATAGTATAAACATTCATCAGGGAGCAACAAAGAGGATTAGGAGGGGGCATACAGAGGTACATGATCCCAATGCATTCTCATTCTGAGCAACTAATGTATGTTACTACACTATCATAAGGAGATGACATCACTATATTCCTTGGAATAATATATAGAAGACTAAAGATTTCAATATACTCCTACCGTCCGAAAAAGCTTGTCCCAAGCTTGTTTCTCAAATGGATGTATCTAGCACTAACTTGGTGCTAGATACATTCATTTGAGTGACAAGCTTTTTCAGACAGAGGGAGTACAAAATACATCATGTATTTAACAACAGGAGTGGACAGCACCGGACACATAAGAGAAGATCGGCTGAATGTAAACGCACTCCGCACAATTCGTATGAATCAAATTGCTAATTGACCAAGCTGAACAGCCACTGCAAAGAAACATCACTAATTGTGCGCCACAAAACTAATGGAGCAAATCATCTTCATCTCAGTTCCACACTGTATGTAATAATTACCTAATCCTTCAACTACGAAAGGAAATCACTGGCCATACATAGAAGATATGTTCACTTCCACGAGCTCTAAACCAAACAAAACAACGCCACACAATCAGGCAAGCACACGCAACTAGATCTCAAAAACACAAAGCACGGGGACAAAACTAACGGATCCTAGACACGGACGCGCTGAAAGAAACCCTAAAATTTCAGGATTTCACACTCGGGAGGAGTGAGGTCGAAGCATACCGGTGATGGTGCCGTGGACGGTAGTGCCGTTCTTGAGCTCGATGGTGACCGTCTCGTTGTTCAGCTTCATCAAGAACCTGCGGCCCAACACAAACGCCCAAATCCGCGGCGGGAGATTACACCGACCAGATCAGCGAGGAACGGCAAAACAAAACCAATCCGAAAGAAGGGAAGAAAAGTGGGGGGAAGGAGGGGGGGGGGGGGGGGGGGGGGGGGGGGGGGGGGGGGCGTTACCTGACGAGCTTCATCTTGGCGGCGGCCGGGAAGATGCGGAGGAACGGAGGCGGACGGAATCGGAGGAGCTCGAGCTGTTTGCTTTCTCGGAGCGGGAGGGCAAAACCCTAGTTTGAAGGCTGACCTGGCTGGTTGCTGGTGAGTCGGTTCACTTGGGCCGGGCTTTACGTCTTAGGCCTCGGTAGAGGCCGTGAGGCCACTGCGCTTCTCAGAAACAATACGCTGGCACCGACTATTTTTGTTCCCCAACAAACTAACAAAGCCTGTTGTTTTCTCAAAAAGAAACTATTCGTGTGTACAAGGTACCTACTCCCTCCGTTCGGAAATACTCGTAGTTACGGAGGGAGTAGGTTTCTAGGGTTTCAGTACCATGCTGGCCATTTTCTGTGTCCGACGAGGGCTTCTCTTTTCAAACTTTTTCCTCGTGATGATAACTGGTTCTCCATGAATACTTAGTTCAGGCTGATCATAGGGCTGGTTGGTCCAGCATTCTGCCCTTGGTGAGTGGTTTGGTTAGAATTCTAGATTGGTTTGAGTCCATAAGAGATGTACCACCGTCAGAAGGCCAGATTGTGTCTACTAAAGGGAAGGAAGAGCCCAACATTTCAGGCACCATGCTTGAGCCCAATTTGAAGTGTTGCAGAGTCTTTGATCTGAAGGAGAAAGGCACCGTGAGTGTTCACAAGGACCAAAGGTTTGAACAATCCGAATAAGGCTTCTAACTGCTAAGTCATTTGGTCAGAACTCGTCGCAAACTACGATGTAGTTTGCTTGGGCGGTGCCGCGTGAAGTGCACTTTAGGATTGTGGAGGACATCCTATTTTTCATGTTGCAATCTGATTATCGGTATCACATCATGTATGAGGAACCCTAGAACTTTTGGATTTTTTATTGATACCGGCAAGTGCGATGGCGTTACAAGGAATGTTGATATGACACTAGATTAGTTACATGTTAACTTGGTGACTAATCTTGCAATGAAGGTGAGGAAGTTGTTGTTGGGGAACGCAGTATTTCAAAAAAAATCTACGGTCACGCAAGATCTATCTAGGAGACACATAGCAACGAGATGGGAGAGTGTGTCTACGTACCCTCGTAGACCGAAAGTGGAAGCGTTTAGTAACGCGGTTGATGTAGTCGAACGTTGTCGGTGTCAAAACCGGCGGATCTCGGGTAGGGGGTCCCGAACTGTGCGTCTAAGGCGGATGGTAACAGGAGGCAGGGAACATGATGTTTTACCCAGGTTCGGGCCCTCTTGATGGAGGTAAAACCCTACGTCCTGCTTGATTAATATTGATGATATGGGTAGTACAAGAGTAGATCTACCACGAGATCAGAGAGGCTAAACCCTAGAAGCTAGCCTATGGTATGATTGTATGTTGTTGTTGTTGTGTCCTACGGACTAAAACCCTCCGGTTTATATAGACACCGGAGAGGTTAGGGTTACACAAGGTCGGTTACAAAGGAGGAGATACACATACCCGTATTGCCTAGCTTGCCTTCCACGCCAAGTAGAGTCCCATCCGGACACGAGACGAAGTCTTCAATCTTGTATCTTCATAGTCTAACAGTCCGGCCAATGGAGATAGTCCGGGTGTCCCGAGACCCCCTAATCCAGGACTCCCTCAGTAGCCCCTGAACCAGGCCTCAATGACGATGAGTCCGGTGCGCAGTATTGTCTTCGGCATTGCAAGGCGGGTTCCTCCTCCGAATATATCACAGAAGAATTTGAATACAAGGATAGTGTCCGACCCTGCAAAATAAGTTCCACATACCACCGTAGAGAGAATAATATTTTCATAAATCTAATTTGTTGACTTGTTTTGGCAACATGACATTAAGCCGTGGTCGGGTGATTATTCGAACCGTTTCCTTTAACTAGCCCCGCACATAACGCGAGGCAGTTTTTTGACACGTCTCATCGAAGCAGATATCGTGTCCCCTTATTACAGGATTCTCATCAATACGGGTGTGGGTAACCCAACCGTGTCTAGGACTCCTAGATTATAGGCAAGTCCCAAACGGCTACGGAGAGGACGATTGATATTCACCCTCTTTATAAAGGGACAAGGCTTTTACTTTTTTCCCTCCCGTGCTCAATCGAATCCTTCCCCCGCCTTGAGTTCTAACACCCAAAGCCCAGGTCAGGTGCTCCAGACCTTCAATCATGTCCGGATCTAGCCTTCAAGGCCGATGGATGCCCTCCTCCGTTACGGAAGAAGACATCAAGAAGTTGAGGGAGGCCAGATACCTAACCGCCGAGGTTTCGCATCGGCTGCCTGCCCGAGGGCAGGTCGTCCCTACTCCTGAACCCAACGAAGACGTCGTGTTCATCTCCCACTTCCTCCGAGGACTAGGCCTCACTCTGGATCCCTTCGTTAGGGGGTTGATGTTTTATTACGGGCTAGATTTCCACGATCTAGCCCCGGACTCCTTTCTCCACATCTCGACATTCATTGTCGTGTGTGATGCCTTCCTCCGCGTTACCCCTCACTTTGGCCTGTGGCTCAAGACCTTTGACGTGAAGCCGAAGATGGTCGAGGGGCAGTATGCAGCGTGTGGAGGCGCATTAATAAGCAAAATAGTAGAAGCTCCGTGGCCCAAAGGCTCCTTTCCAGAGGTGTCCGGATTATGGCAACAGGAGTGGTTTTACATCACAGCTCCCAGAAGTGCCAAGTGGGTGGCTGCCCCTGCTTTCCGCTCAGGCCCTCCACCACAACTGATGTCATGGATTAGCAGAGGGATGAGCTGGGGTCCTGCCAAGGACGTGCCTGTACTGCAAAGCCGCATCCAAAATCTCTTCGAATGAGATTTCAGTTTGATTATGGTGGCGCAAGTCATACTGGTTCGTCGAGTCCACCCTTGCAAACGCCGGCCCCTCCGCATGTGGGAGTTCAACCCAGAAGGGCCGTGTACTATTCAGAATTTCCTCGGCTGACGCACGAGGAGATGTACAAATCATTCTTCGGACCCCAAATAGAGTGTCCGAATACTACCGAGGACATGGGCCTAAGCAGCAACCATACCGCTGACCAAGTAAGTAATCCTTTAGCCGAACACACCATCTTTTATTTACCGCGACGTCATTCTAAGAAGTCGCTCTTTGACCATGACTGGCTAACTAAGGCGAATATGATTCGGTGTCCGGCCCCCCTTCCTGAGGGTTTGGAGAATCCGGTACTGGAAAAGATGCTCGAGCTAGCACCCTGCCCGGAGCCCTCAAAGGAAGACAAAGGGGGGGATAATGAGGTCGAAAGCGGGCCCCCATCGCTACCAATTCCAACCGAGGGAATGAGCACCTCCGTGAAGGAGGATAACCGAGGAGAAGAATCCGACCTTCTCTCGCTTCGGGGAAGGAAGAGGACTGCCTCTAAAAATCCGGAAACCGAGGCTTCCAAACGGGAGAAGAAGTCTCCACTAGAGGGTCCTGCATTGGAGGGTGCTTTTGCCGCACAAAGTCCACGCGAGGATCAGCCCTCCAACGAGCTGTAAGTAATCAGAAAGTACTTTAATAGTGGAGATGTACTACCTTACCTCTGAGGAAAATAATCGAAGCGTTTATCTTGCAGTTCGGATCTTAGCCCTTCTCAGCAGAGCTCGTCTTCAGGGGATCTTCTTCTGGAGATGATGGAGAGCGAAACACCTCCCGTGGACTCCCCCGCTCAAGAAGCGGGCAACCTTGAAGTGTCGTCGCGGAGGGCCTCTCCGGATCCGGTGAGGCCAGAAGATAATCCTATAGTTACCCGAAGTCCTCAGCATCCGACTCTTGAAGAGAGCAAACAAAAGAGTCCGGCAACGTCTGTTATGCGGTCGGACGTACTGAGGGAGCTGTTGGAGCGAGCAGCCATCTCAGAGGAACACCGTACATTGATGGGTACGGTGATTGGAAAGGATTTCATTCACCGAAAGCGGGTTGCATGATGCCTTTGTGAGTCTACTGACGGGCTTTAAGGTACGTAAAATGATGTACATTTGTGATGGTACCGCACATTTTTAGGTGTGCCCTGTGTAGATAGTAGCCCCTGAGACTCTGGTTGTCGCCAAGGACGGCGGCAAATAGAGGATCGTAGTCCCAGACAATAACCATACCACTTTAATGTGCAGGTAATGGGAGCTCCGATGGCTAGCTGGACTCATGAGTTTGCTGAACTAAAGCGGCAACTAGATGCGGCAGACGCCGACATCGAGCTTGTTAACAAGCGGCTTGATGAGTCACGGGGTAAGTAATGTTTTTCTGATGAATGTCACATAATAAGAGCAGCATGATGCCAGTATCTTTAATATGTTGTGATTGCAGATGGAGCTGCCACCGTGGAGACCCTTCGGGCGAAACTTGCCTGAGCCAAGGAACAAGCAAGAGTTAGTAATGCGGCTGCTTTGAAGGCAGCTGAAGAGTTAAGAGCCGAGAAGGCCGCACATTGCGAAAGCAAAGAGAAGATGGCCAAGATGGCCGTAGAATTAAAAGACACCGCCAACCGTTGCCAGTTCCTTGAAAAAGAGAACCGATTGAAGGCAGCAGACCTTGAAAAGGCCACGATGGTGACCAAAGACACTCGCTCTGCTATGAGGGCGAAGAAGGAGGAGCTGCGCGAAGCCGGGGATATTGCGGCTGGGAAGCCCTTTCTGCTGTAGAGGAAGTTCAGGGATCCGCGGTATGCCCCTCTGGATTGGCTGTGGAGTTCGGCAGACGCATATATGGACTTGGCGGCAAGCGCTGTCGATGCGGTTGAATACTTCCGAGATCAGACAGATCGTGAAGTGGACAAGCTGTTCTGGTCGCAATTTAACGTTCTAGAGTGTCCGCTTCTCTTGACTGATCAGCTAGCCGAATGGGACGAACTTAATAGGTTGTCTGGGCTTGCCATGAGGTCTGTCGTAGATCACTTGTGGCCGGAGAAGCCGAAGCCGAAAAGCTATTTCAGCTTAGTGCAGCAGTTCCTTGGTGCAGTGCCGCGCATCAATGCGATGAAGAGGTCGGCGTGCATAGAAGGCTCGCGGATGGCCTTTGCCCGTGTTAAAGCATACTGGGCGGAGATGGATGCTACCACTGTTGCGGCGCAGGGTTCGTCCATAGGCCGAGTGGATGCCGAGCACTATTTCGGAGACGTTCTCGAGGGTGCTCGTTTGATAGAGGCCCAGTGCTCAAAGAATATTATGTTTGAGCGACATGTATTCCCATTGTAAACACAATGTTTTTATGAAATTTATTAAGGCTGTGTTTATACTTTTGCCTGAAAGTAATATGATGCCTCCTGTGCGGCCGTTTATGTATACATGTGTATAACCTGAAAGATTGCAGTCGTCGGTTTCAGCCCCCACACATATAATGTGGAGGTGTTCGCAGAAGACGCGTGTTCACACTTAACCCAACATCTTGGTCCTATTAAGGAGGTGATAGCGCAGCGAACGAGGCAACCGGACTATAATGCTTTAACACTTTCACTTAGCCATAGGAGTTTGACGGTGGGGCTACTATATAGCCCCTGTTGGCTCCACATTCTCCCGAATTCAGGGTGCGTACATGCCTGGCCGGGAAACGGCCCTTCGTTAAGGCGGAGGAATTCTAACTTTCCGATAGGTCATCGAGTGGTTAACCAGTCTCACGCTATATCATAACAGTCAGTTTTCGGCTTTCTCTACTGAGGTGCTCGTCCGGATGACCCGGGGCACAATCGCAGTAGCTCTCCTAGTGCTACCTTAGCCGATAGAGCGGAACGTAAGGTACCAAAACATAGGAGCCGGGCAACCCCAACATTTGACCAAAGACATGATTCGGGGCTGATGCATATAAGGCCAAACTCGCGACGCCGAACACTCCCTAAGGTATTCGGTCTTTATGGTATAAACCGGGCCTAAATAGCGCCCTTTGTAAGAATCCCCTTGTGTCCAGGTATGGGCGTTTATTCTGACGTGGCCACATGCCAAGACGTCAGCATCCTTCTCAATTGTATTTGAGAATCCGAGGGATGTGTATCAACAAGAGACAGTAAAAAAGGTTTACGCAGGGTCTTAATCTAAAAAGAATCCTTGGAGCGGGTCCCTGCTGCACGTCTGCGCCTGTGTCTTCGTTGTGCCGTATCCTGGACGGGTGTAGCACGATGGTCATCTATAAAAGAGAGAAACTTAGGTGAAAAGTTGTCGTGCAAAAAGGTAGGTTTGAAGAAACCATGTATAATTCAAGATGAGTAAAAATTGCCACTTGTCTGCGCGCGTTGAGCCCCTTGTATTTGTAATAGGGGTGTGGCTTATCAAACCTGTGTGAGTTACATATAGCTGTGCCGGACTCGTCTAACCATGTCCGTGGTCTTGACGACCTATCAAATGCTTTAGCTGGTGAGGCCCTTTTTAGTGTGCGGCTGCCAAGGCAGTCGCACTCTCTTCGGCGCGCAGGGATCGCTTAATATTTCCATTCACTGTAATGATGCCACGTGGACCGGGCATCTTAAGTGTAAGGAAAGCGTAATGCGGTATTGCATTAAAGCGAGCGAAAGCTTCGCGTCCAAGTAGTGCTTGATAGCTACTTTGGAACGGAGCAATCTGGAATGTTAAATTTTCGCTACGGAAGTTATCGGGGAAGCCGAATATAACCTCTAGTAGTAGGGAGCACGTGCAATGAGCCCCTGGGCCTGGCGTTACTCCTTTAAGGGTAGTGTTGCTGTGGCAAATTTTCGTTGGGTCTATCCCCATTTTGCGGATTGTATCCTGGTATATCAGGTTTAAACTGCTGCCACCGTCCATCAGGACTCATGTAAAGTGGTATCCGTCAATTATTGGGTCTAATACCAGGGCAGCCCATCCTGCACGCCGGATACTTGTTGAGTAATAACGATGGTCGAAAGTGATCGGTTGAGACGACCATTGGCAGGACTTCGTGGTGATAGGCCCTTGGGCATATTTTTCTGGGAGTGCCGCTTTGTTTCTCCCCTTGATCACGTGTAACACGTTTACTATTTTGACTTCTGGTGGAAATTTCCTTTGTTCCCCAGTGTCTTACTTGAGAGGCTCATCCTCGTCTTCGCTTGGTGTATCCTCCCCCTTGTGTACGGCGTTGAGCTTGCCGGACTGCTTGAAGACCCAACATTTTTTGTGGGTATGATTAGCGGGTTTACCAGGGGTACTATGGATCTGACATATTTGGTCCAGAATTTTGTTGAGGCTGGACAGTTCATCTCTGGCGCTTTTAGAGGGCGGCTTTTGCTGACCTGGCCGAGAGCTTCTGAATCCGGCGTTTACCGCCATGCTCTTCGGGTTGTCTTCTTTATTCCGACGCTTATTATTTTTTGTAACATCCCAAATTTTCAATTTGGAATGTTATACATTAGATCATCATTGCATACCATATTTTATTGCTTTTCTGGTTGATCCTAGAAAATTCTACGCAACTCAAGGACCCTCGGAGAGAGTTGGGGATTTCGCTATTTTCATATTTGAGTTTTTCTCAAATTTTGAAGATAGGATCATTTGATTTTATTTATTTTATCTTTAATTATTTCTATATTAAAAATATGAGAGAGGGAATAAAATGACTTTCCCAAAATAAAGAAATATTGAGGATTTAATAAAAAAATTAAATAAGATTTTATTTTGGTTTTATTTGCTATTTTATTCGAATTTAGGAAAAATTGCACGTTTTCAAAAATTGCATTTAGAGCCAAAAAATGTTCATCCTGTTCTAAATATTTTATTTAGACAGAGAAAATTTGTTTTGGCATTTTTAGATTTTTATTTATTTTTCTAGAATTTTTTTTAGGCGCAGCGAAATGGTTTAAAAAAACCCGTGCCCGACTGGGCCAAGGGCCTAGCCGAGCCAGGCCGGCCCAAGCCGCCGCCGCCGCCTTCCCCGCCGGACCCAGAGAGGAGTCCGAGCCAGAACCGCCGCCGCCCGTCGCCCCCTCCCCCTCTTAAATAGCCGCCCCGCCGCTGCCCTCTCCTACCCCGCCGCCACCAGCGCTGCCGCACTCCGCCGCCGCTGCCGCATGCCGCCACCGCCGCTGCCGCACGCCGCCGCCACTGCCGCACGCCGCCGCCCCGCCGCCCTGCCGGAGCCCCGCCGGAGAGCCTCCGTCGTCGAGGTAGTCGCCGGCCGGTTTTTGGAAAAAAAAACGATTTGGTTTTTTTGAAAACCCTAGTTCTGTTTTTTAAATAAATAGATCGGTTTTTTTCCGGTTTATTTATTTTGCGAGCGCCCTTTCGTCCGTTCGTTTTAACGAACGCGTTTTCGTTTAGTTTCTGTTAACGAACGTTCGTTCGTTAACTGTTCGTCATTTTTCTTTTTCTCGGATTAAATCGGCAGTTTTTCTAATCGCGATCTCTGATCCGATGTTCGTTCTAGTTTAACTTTTCGCTCGTTTATCGGAATCAGGCGATTCAAGCGCCTGGAGTTTCGTCTCGAAACCCTCTTTCCGTTTAACCAACTCAAACAAGATTTTGCCACTGTAAAAATTGCCTTAGACCCATAATAGGAAACGAAGCTTGTTTCTCTTGCCGTTTGTCTTTCGTTGCTTCGTTCGTTTTGATTCTTTTTGCCAACCGGAGTTCTTAAGTTGAACTTTTTGGTTAGTTCTCTTGTTCGAGTTTTACCTGTGCATTAGTTGAGTATTTATTGTATGTTGTTTGTTTGCGATAGAGTACCCGGAGTGCGCCGCTTGCTACTTCGAATCGCTAGGTTTCCCGGATCATCAGCAAGGCAAGTACACTTTGATCATATCTCCTACTACCCAGTTTTATTGCATTAGATCAATCCTCACACATTGCATCATTAGGATCTAATTACATTGTGGGTTTGGGGAGTAGTTGTGGTAGAACCTATTACCTATTTATTATCAAACCTTTGGGAGTTACTCTATGTTTGCTTACTATTGCTATGCTATGCTAGTAGACGTGGATTGGGTGAGTGTATCCATGATAGATGTGAGCTTTGTTAATTAATGGGTTATTTAAGGTGGCAACCTAAACACACATCTGGGTGGATTGAGGCACCTGGGTATTCCAGCTATTGCCTGTTTTCTTTTGGACCGCCACCCAGGCTCAAAGGGATCATGAGATTATTCATACTAGAAACTTCCGTGTGCAGCCACAAGCTACTATGGGCTCTAGCATAGTTGACTAAGTCGTGCGAACTCTTACAGTGGTAGACTAGCAGATGTAGGGGATGTAGGTTGGTACGGTCTACCCGTTCGTAAGGTGCTAGCGCTTCCGAAAGACTATGTCTCAGTCATCCGTTTCTCAAACACCATGTAGTGCGAGAAAACCAATGGAGGAGATCGAGTCTTGTGGGGAAAAGTGCGCAAACCTCTGCAGAGTGTATAAACTAATCATGGTTAGCCGTGTCCCCGGTTATGGACATCTTGAGTATCTAGTACCTGGATTATCATGTGAATCTCATCATGTTACTCTAAAGTTAATTGTTGGGTTTTAATGATGATGCTTAATTGGGATTGAGAATGTTGTCAACCATTATCAATGTTTAACAACTACCATGATAGTTAAATAAAATTTATTCCTTTGCAGTAGGGAAAAATTGGCTTTACGCAAAATTGTAACCATAGAGCTTTCCACCAGCCATATATGCATATAGAATAGCTTATTTTATTCCATCACTCTCTATGTGTTACATTGCCACCATATTCCATGTGCTGACCCATTTCGGGCTGCAACGTTAATGTTGCAGACTTTTCAGACGACGATTAAGGTGCCTTTAGGTCATGGTTCTATACTCAGTGATGCCGTTGGAGTTGATGGACTCACTTATCTTCCAAGCCTTCCGCTGTTATCGTTTTCAGATAGCCTTAAGCCATATTTAATGTAATAAGTTCTCCTTTGAGACACTCGATGTAATATGTGTGTGATTGCTACTCTGTTATAAATCCTTCAAGTACTGTGTGGTGTTAGCATTACTAATCTAGGGATGACACCGGAGCACAGAGATTGGACCGTTTGAGGTCTGGTCGCTACAAGATGGTATCAGAGCACACGCTAACTGTAGGACACGACCACTAAGCTAAAGCCCTAGATCACAACTTACTCTTCTCCTTCTAACCTCTCATCTTTTCTACTCTTTTTGGATGGCGGATGCAAGGAACAAGTTCATACAACCAGATGAAGATACACTCTTTGGACGTCACTTGAAGGAAGTCACTAGATACCTAAATATAGGAGTACCAAGCTTCACCGGAACCTACAACGCCATATTACCTGAAGAAGAGCACTGGATTATTCAAGTTCAAGTTCCAGGAAGGACGTTCATGCCAGTCACTGAGCCCATAGAGTTTTCTTTTGATGCACCAACTTGGAGTCTAGAAAAGAGCATGGCAGCTCACATTGCCATGGGACGCATTGGAGAAGTTTACCGCAATGATCTCAAGGATACTATCTACCAGATTTGTGGGCGCCGAGATGAGCACTGGGAGATGATTAGCACCAGGAAGGATAGATCAATTGCAGCTTTTATCCAGGAGTTAAACCAGCACATTTGACGCGAGGAGAACCAGATGTGCGCAGACATGATAGATCTAAAGAAAGCAAGGACAAGAATCAAGGAACTGGAGGAAGAACTCAAGGCTACACGTGAAGATTATGAAGAGGAAATTGAAGTATTAGTGGAGAAGAATGACGATCTGATCAAGAATATTGGAATATTCATGGGAGACCCTACACCAGCAGAAGAAGACGAAGAACCCAAGGAGATTCGCCCGAAAGATTACATCATCATCGACGACACCGACTCGGATCCAGATGATAGTGATGATGACTATGTGGATGAAGCTGGAGCAGATATCATGGAGTCTGCAACCGAAGAATATTTCTAGTAGACCACCCTAACAGTAGTAGTAGTCCACCATGTAAATATAGTAGTCCGAGCACTTTTGCTATAGTTAGATCGATTGTATGCCCTTGTTTGATTGAATGAAGTAAATTGTTTGCTTTTGCCTCATGTGCATATGGGTAGTGTTTTCTCTTTAGACCCCCCTCTATTCTTAATCTCATCTTTTCTAAACCCTCAGATGCCTCCGAGACGTGACCCAGGATTTACCTTCCCACCGGAGCTCACTCAGTTGATCCAGCAGCAGAACACATTGATGCAGTTACTAGTCCAGAATCAGAATCAGGGGAACAACAACAACAACAACAACCCACCACCACCACCACTTGTTGATCACTTAGCCCGTTTTCTTAGGCTGAATCCGCCGGTGTTTTCCAGTAGCACCGAGCCGATAGTAGCAGATGATTGGCTCCGCAAGACAACTAGAGAGTTGACCACAGCAAGATGCACATATGCGGAAAAGGTGAAGTTTGCCGCACATCAGCTTGAAGGACCCGCAGCCTCATGGTGAGAGAATTTCACAGCCACTTTCCCTGCCGACACTGTCACGTGGGACCAGTTTTAGCAGGCTTTTCGTACTGCCCATGTTTCAGCAGGAGCTATGGACATGAAGAAGTGAGAGTTTCGCAACTTACGCCAAGGAGGATGGACAGTTGGCCAGTATGTGGAGGACTTTAGTAAGTTAGCACGTTATGCCCCAGATGACGTTGCTACGGATGCAGCTAAACATGAGAAGTTTCTGGAAGGACTGAATGATGAGTTGAGCATGCAGTTGATGGTAGCAACCTTCAACAACTACCAGGAGTTGGTAGATCGTGCTCTCATGATCGAAGGGAAGCAGCAGCAGATCGAGAACCGCAAGAGGAAGTATGGACAAGGGAAGTACAATTCTAGAGCTCAGCAGAAGCCACGTTTTACCCCTAGACCGGGAGGACATTTCCAGCATACCCATGGAGGAGGTAGCTCGCACAATCACAATGGCCCCAAGACTGGTAATGGGAATGGAGGAAGTAACGGCCAGAACTGCACCAACCCATCAACCCCAGCCAAGAAAGTCCTGAGTCAAGTCACTTGTTTGAAGTGCCAGAAGACCAGACATTATGCCAACGAATGTCCTGAATCCCAGAATGGAAATGGCAATGGAAGCTCTGGGAAGAAGCCGAACCCTTTCAACAGGGGACAGGTGAACCACGTTAATGTGGAGGAGGTTGAAGAGCAGCCGAATGCAGTAATCGGTAAGTTTTTGGTTAAGTCATTTACTACACTCGTTCTTTTTGATACTGGTGCATCGCATTCATACATATCAAGGGGATTTGTGGATAAGTATAAACTGCCAACCCAAGCCCTTAGGTCACCCATGTTAGTAACCTCGCCTGGAGCAGAGTATATGGCTAGCCTATGGTGTGATCGGTTACCATTAAGGATTGGTAACTATGTATTTCCCTCAGACCTAATAGTGTTGGAATCTCAAGGATTGGATGTGATATTAGGCATGGATTGGTTGTCAAAGTATGAAGGGAATGTTGAATGTGCCAGTAAGTCAATTTTGCTTACCCCCCCCCCCAGAAGGAAGAAGGATCAAGTATGTATCACGGCATGTGCCAAATAGGACTCAAGTAAATTGCCTAACATGAGTTGTGCAGGAGGAAGTACCAATAGTGAAGGATTTCCCTGATGTATTTCCCGAGGAATTGCCAGGCATGCCACCGGATAGAGATATTGAGTTTTTGATTGAGCTTTTGCCAGGCACAAGGCCAATATCAAAGAGACCATATAGGATGCCCGCAAAGGATTTGGTGGAGATTAAGAAGCAGATTAAGGAGTTACTGGATAAGGGTTATATTCACCCAAGTTCTTCACCTTGGGGATCGCCAGTACTTCTAGTGGAAAAGAAGGATGGATAGTTAAGGATGGTTGTTGATTATCGAGGTTTGAATGAAGTAACCATCAAGAACAAGTACCCACTACCAATGATCAATGATCTGTTTGATCAATTGCAAGGAGCTAAGGTATTTTCCAAGATCGATCTGCGATCAGGATACCACCAGTTGAAGATTCGAGAACAAGATATACCTAAGACGGCTTTTACCACCAGGTATGGGCTGTACGAGTATACCGTTATGTCATTTGGTCTGACTAACGCACCAGCATATTTCATGAACATGATGAACAAGGTGTTTATGGAGTTTCTGGATAAATTCGTGGTAGTGTTCATTGATGATATCCTGGTTTACTCAAAGAATGAAGAGGAGCATAAGGAACATTTGCGTTTGGTGCTTGGTAAACTCAGAGAACATCAATTATATG
Organism: Triticum urartu; assembly: GCF_003073215.2. Lineage (NCBI taxonomy): Eukaryota > Viridiplantae > Streptophyta > Magnoliopsida > Poales > Poaceae > Triticum > Triticum urartu. The sequence goes on from NC_053023.1 coordinate 550,193,334, forward strand.
CCAAGTTTTAGCAAATGTGAGTTTTGGTTGAAGGAAGTTGGATTTCTCGGACACATTATATCGGGAGAAGGTATAGCAGTAGATCCCACTAAAGTTGATACCGTGACCAATTGGGAAGCGCCAACAACAGTTGGAGAGATCCGGAGTTTTCTTGGACTCGTAGAATACTACCGGAGATTCATTGAGAATTTCTCAAGGATTGCGAAGCCTATGACGGAGTTGTTGAAAAAGGATACCAAGTTCAAATGGACTGAGGAATGTGAGGCCAGTTTCTAGGAATTGAAGAAACGTTTGGTTACATCACCTGTGCTGATTTTGCCAGATCAGACCAAGGATTATGAGGTGTATTGCGACGCTTCACGTCGAGGACTTGGAGCAGTGCTTATGCAGGAAGGAAGAGTTGTTTCCTATGCCTCACGACAGCTTAAGCCTCATGAGTTGAATTATGCCACGCATGATTTGGAGTTAGCAGCCGTAGTGCATGCATTGAAAACCTGGAGACACTTTCTCATTGGAAATCATTGTGAGGTGTACACGGATCACAAGAGTTTGAAGTATATTTTCACACAGAAGGAGTTGAACCTCAAACAAAGGAGATGGTTGGAGTTCATCAAGGATTATGATATGAGATTGCATTATCACCCCGGAAAGGCTAACGTAGTAGCCAATGCACTGAGTCGTAAGAGCCATGTCAACACCCTAATGACGGGAGATTTACCAAGGGAGTTAGCCGAAAATCTTCGTGAGCTATGTTTGGAGATAGTCCCGAGAGGCTATGTAGCAGCATTGGAGATTCAGTCTATTTTGATGGATAAAATCAGAGAAGCCCAGAAGACTGACAAGGAGATTGCCTCTATTAAGGAGAAAATGAGCAAAGGAAAAGCTAAGAGATTTTGTGAGGATGAGGATGATACCCTATGGTTTGAAGACCGTGTTTATGTGCCTAATGATTTGGAGATCAGGAAGTTAATTCTGCAAGAGGCACATGATTCACCATATTAGATTCACCCAGGAAATACCAAGATGTATTTGGATTTGAAGGATACTTTCTGGTGGACCGGAATGAAGAAGGATATTGCGGAGTATGTAGCAGTTTGTGATGTATGTCAGAGAGTAAAGGCAGAGCATCAGAAGCCAGTAGGATTGCTACAGCCATTGCCGATACCCGAATGGAAGTGGGATAAGTTACGCATGGATTTTATTACAGGTTTACCCAGAACTCGTTCAGGCTATGACTCAATATGGGTTGTAGTCGATCGTTTGACAAAGGTAGCCCATTTCATTCCAATGAAGACTACCTATACCAGTGCAAAGTTGGCAAAGATATACATGACCAGAATCGTATGTCTGCATGGAGTTCCAAAGAGCATTGTATCAGATAGAGGAACCCAATTTACCTCAAAGTTCTGGAATCAGTTGCATGAAACTTTGGGTACCAGACTAGAGTTTAGTACAACCTTCCATCCGCAGACAGATGGACAGACCGAGAGAGTCAATCAGATTTTGGAGGATATGCTGAGAGCTTGTGCGCTAGATTACGGATCTAGTTGGGACGAGAATTTGCCATATGCAGAGTTCTCTTACAAACAACAGTTATTAATCTAGTTTGAAGATGGCCCCTTTCGAAGCCTTGTACGGAAGGAGGTGCAGGACCCCATTGTCTTGGGATGAAGTTGGATACCGTCAGTTGTTTGGACCGAATCTGATTAAGGAGTCTGAACAGAAAGTGAAATTGATTCGCGATAGGCTCAAGGTAGCCTAGTCCAGGCAGAAGAGCTACGCAGATTCTAAACGCAAGGAGACAATTTACGAAGTCGGAGACCGAGTTTATCTTCGAGTATCACCACTTCGAGGAGTTAAGCGCTTTGGAGTTAAAGGAAAGTTAGCGCCACGTTTTGTAGGCCCATACAAAGTTTTGGAGCGTATGGGAGAAGTAGCCTATAAGATGGAATTGCCCGAAGGATTGTCAGGAGTTCACGACGTGTTCCACGTTTCCCAGTTAAAGACGTGCCACACAGAGATGGCTGATATACCGCTAAGAGATACACTGCCACTGGAAGCAATTCAGTTGGACAGTGTTTTGACCTATGAGGAGAAACTAGTTAAGATTCTAAAGTATGCCAGTCGAGTCACCCGCAACAAGGTTATCAAGTTTTGTAAAGTTCAGTGGAGCCACCATACGGAGGATGAAGCCACCTGGGAGTGAGAGGAAGAATTGCTGAAGGACCACCCTCACCTATTTTCTAACCAACCCGAATCTCGAGGGCGAGATTCATCTTAAGGGGGGTAGGTTTGTAACATCCCAAATTTTCAATTTGGAATGTTATACATTAGATCATCATTGCATACCATATTTTATTGCTTTTCTGGTTGATCCTAGAAAATTCTACGCAACTCAAGGACCCTCGGAGAGAGTTGGGGATTTCGTTATTTTCATATTTGAGTTTTTCTCAAATTTTGAAGATAGGATCATTTGATTTTATTTATTTTATCTTCAATTATTTCTATATTAAAAATATGAGAGAGGGAATAAAATGACTTTCCCAAAATAAAGAAATATTGAGGATTTAATAAAAAAATCAAATAAGATTTTATTTTGATTTTATTTGCTATTTTATTCGAATGTAGGAAAAATTGCACGTTTTCAAAAATTGCATTTAGAGCCAAAAAATGTTCATCCTGTTCTAAATATTTTATTTAGACAGAGAACATTTGTTTTGGCATTTTTAGTTTTTTATTTATTTTTCTAGAATTTTTTTAGGCGCAGCGAAATGGTTTAAAAAAACCCGTGCCCGACTGGGCCAAGGGCCCAGCCGAGCCAGGCCGGCCCAAGCCGCCGCCGCCGCCTTCCCCGCCGGACTCGGAGAGGAGTCTGAGCCGGAGCCGCTGCTGCCCGTCGCCCCCTCCCCCTCTTAAATAGTCGCCCCGCCGCCGCCCTCTCCTACCCCGCCGCCCCGCACCGCCGCCGCCGCCTGCGCTACCGCACTCCGCCGCCGCTGCCGCATGCCGCTGCCGCACGCCGCCGCCCCGCTGCCCTGCCGGAGCCCCGCCGCCGCCGAGGTAGTCGCCGGCCGGTTTTTGAAAAAAAAACCGATTTGTTTTTTGAAAACCCTAGTTCTGTTTTTTAAATAAATAGATCGGTTTTTTTCCGGTTTATTTATTTTGCGAGCACCCTTTCATCCGTTCGTTTTAACGAACGCATTTTTCGTTTAGTTTCTGTTAATGAACGTTCATTCATTAACAGTTCGTCGTTTTTCTTTTTCTCGGATTAAATCCGCGGTTTTTCTAATCGTGATCTCTGATCCGATGTTCGTTCTAGTTTAACTTTTCGCTCGTTTATCGGAATTAGGCGATTCAAGCGCCTGGAGTTTCATCTCGAAACCCTCTTTCCGTTTAACCAACTCAAACATGTTTTTGCCACTGTAAAAATTGCCTTAGACCCAGAATAGTAAACGAAGCTTGTTTCTCTTGCCGTTTGTCTTTCGTTGCTTCGTTCGTTTTGATTCTTTTTGCCAACCGGAGTTCTTAAGTTGAACTTTTTGGTTAGTTCTCTTGTTCGAGTTTTACCTGTGCATTAGTTGAGTATTTATTGTATGTTGTTTGTTTGCGATAGAGTACCCGGAGTGCGCCGCTTGCTACTTCGAATCGCTAGGTTTCCCGGATCATCAGCAAGGCAAGTAACACTTTGATCATATCTCCTACTACCCAGTTTTATTGCATTAGATCAATCCTCACACATTGCATCATTAGGATCTAATTAAATTGTGGGTTTGGGGAGTAGTTGAGGTAGAACCTATTACCTGTTTATTATCAAACCTTTGGGAGTTACTCTACGTTTGCTTATTATTGCTATGCTATGCTAGTAGACGTGGATTGGGTGAGTGTATCCATGATAGATGTGAGCTTTGTTAATTAAAGGTTTATTTAAGGTGGCAACCTAAACACACATCTGGGTGGATTGAGGCACCTGGGTATTCCAGCTATTGCCTGTTTTCTTTTGGACCGCCACCCAGGCTCAAAGGGATCATGAGATTATTCATACTAGAAACTTCCGTGTGCAGCCACAAGCTACTATGGGCTCTAGCATAGTTGACTAAGTCGTGCGAACTCTTACAGTGGTAGACTAGCAGATGTAGGGGATGTAGGTTGGTACGGTCTACCCGTTCGTAAGGTGCTAGCGCTTCCGAAAGACTATGTCTTGGTCATCCGTTTCTCAAACACCATGTAGTGCGAGAAAACCAACGGAGGAGATCGAGTCTTGTGGGGAAAAGTGCGCAAACCTCTGCAGAGTGTATAAACTAATCATGGTTAGCCGTGTCCCCGGTTATGGACATCTTGAGTATCTAGTACCTGGATTACCATGTGAATCTCATCATGTTACTCTAAAGTTAATTGTTGGGTTTTAATGATGATGCTTAATTGGGATTGAGAATGTTGTCAACCATTCTCAATGTTTAACAACTACCATGATAGTTAAATAAAATTTATTCCTTTGAAGTAGGGAAAAATTGGCTTTACGCAAAACTGTAACCACAGAGCTTTCCACAAGCCATATATGCATATAGAATAGCTTATTTTATTCCATCACTCTCTATGTGTTACATTGCCACCATATTCCATGTGCTGACCCGTTTCGGGCTGCAACGTTAATGTTGCAGACTTTTCAGACGATGATTAAGGTGCCTTTAGGTCGTGGTTCTATACTCAGTGATGCCGTTGGAGTTGATGGACTCACTTATCTTCCAAGCCTTCCGCTGTTATCGTTTTTAGATGGCCTTAAGCCATATTTAATGTAATAAGTTCTCTTTTGAGACACTCGATGTAATAAGTGTGTGATTGCTACTCTGTTATAAATCCTTCAAGTACTGTGTGGTGTCAGCACTACTGATCCAGGGATGACACCGGAGCACAGAGATTGGACCGTTTGAGGTCTGGTCGCTACATTTTTGCTGCGTCATGATTTCTCGTTTTCATCTCTAACTTCGGATGTACTTGGGTCGCTGGTGGTGCATCTGGCTAGCCAGCTATCCTCACCTGCGCAAAAGCGGGTCATGAGGCTTGTTAATGCTGCCATTGTTCTCGGCTTTTCTTGGCCGAGGTGTCTGGCAAGCCATTTGTCGCGAACGCTATGCTTAAAAGCTGCCAAGGCTTCGGCGTCCAGACAGTCAACTATTTGGTTCTTTTTAGTAAGAAACCTGTTCCAAAGCTTTCGGGCTGACTCTCTGGGCTGTTGAGTTATATGACTCAAATCGTCCGCATCCGGGGGTCGGACATAAGTCCCTTGAAAATTTGCCCGAAAAGCGTCTTCGAGCTCTTCCCAGCTTCCAATGGAGTTTTCGGGTAGGCTTTTAAGTACTTGATGGCGTGGAGATCATCTCCTCAAGCCATATGGATATGGAGGATATAGTCCTCAATCCAGACCCCAGGGTCTGTTGTTCCATCGTATGCCTCTATGTTTACGGTTTTGAATCCCTCTGGAAATTCATGGTCCAGCACCTCATCGGTGAAACATAGGGGGTGTGCGGCACCCCTGTATCTTGGTGTACCGCGTTGTTCAGATGTTTGTTGTGTTGCATCGTATGCTGGAGCGCGCTTGTGTGGTCCGTAGATGGATCTGGTTGCGCCGTCCTTTTGGTGCGAGCCCTCGCGTGGATCGCGTATTGGCTTATGTGTGGCGTTGTTTGCCGCTCTATGTTGGCCGTGAGGTCGTCTATCCGGCCAGGTGGCCGTTTTGATTTTTGGTTGCGGGGGATCTAAGCCCTCCTCATCAAATTCGGGTAGCAACTTCCGTTTCGGGTAGCTCTTGGTGGGGCGATTACCGCCGTACTTTGCTACTGCGTTGAGTACTTGGCTCCATCTGATTCCGAGTGTGTCTTGTGCAGCCTTGAGTCTTTACTTCTGCTTTTTTAGACTCCTCGCGGTGGCAACAAGCCTTTGACGGGCATTATGTTGCTCCGGGTGTCTGTCCGGTGTGAGGTCGTCCGGACTATTATCTTTGACAGAGTCAGGTTGTTCGGTTTGATTCTCCGTATTGCCATGATCCGACGATGGTTCACCCTGCTCTAACGCTGGGTCTATATGATCATTGTTTCTGTTGAGGCGGTATTTGGAGCGGCGCTTACGCCGCCATTTTGACTGCTTCTCGAGGGGACAACCCTTCGTTGCGTCCTTCCGTTCCTCGTCGTTGTTTTCTTTTGGTGTGTTCACCATGTATACGTCATGTGGTGAAGTGGGCGTCCAGTGCCCTGGGGGCAGTGGTTCCTGTTCGTCTCCTGCATCGTCGTCCATGCCGTCGATGTATTCGGAGTCGGAGTCGAGCATGTCCGTTAAGTCATCGACAGTGGCTATTAAGTGGGTGGTGGGTGGGCCGTGAATTTCTTCGTCGTCCGTATCCCAGTCCTCCCGGACATAGTTTGGCCAGGATCCTCCTGACAAGGAGAGAGACCTTAATGAGTTCAGTATGTCACCAAAGGGCGAGTGCTGAAAAATATCCGCGGAGGTAAACTCCATGATCGGCGCCCTATCAGATTCGATAGGAACGGGCGCAGGCGGCTCGGAGTCCGTGGCCGGAGAAGGATCCGGTAGTTTAACAACACGGCTCTCGTGTAAGGTAAGGTCGATGTTTGGCTCGATCGCCGCTGAGGGTAAGGCCTCCGTGGCGGGGTCCATCCACCCGTCCATGGATGGCACAACTGGCTCCGAATTGAGGGTCGGAGCGGCTGCCTGTGCGATCTCCTGAACACTGTCCGATGGTAGAGCTAAATCGTACTCATCGTGACCGCATGACGCACAAGGCAGAGGCTCGAATCCGTCGAAGATCAAGTCTCTGCGGATATCGGCCGTGTAGTTTAAGCTTCCAAACCTGACCTGGTGGCCAGGGGCGTAACTTTCAATCTGCTCCAGATGGCCAAGCGAATTGGCCCGCAGTGCAAAGCCGCCGAACACGAAGATCTGTCCGGGGAGACAAGTCTCACCCTGGACTGCATTGCTATTGATGATAGTAGGAGCCATCAAGCCTAACGGCGATGACACAGAGGAACTCTCAATGAAAGCACCAATGTCGGTGTCAAAACCGGCGGATCTCGGGTAGGGGGTCCCGAACTGTGCGTCTAAGGCGGATGGTAACAGGAGGCAGGGAACACGATGTTTTACCCAGGTTCGGGCCCTCTTGATGGAGGTAAAACCCTACGTCCTGCTTGATTAATATTGATGATATGGGTAGTACAAGAGTAGATCTACCACGAGATCAGAGAGGCTAAACCCTAGAAGCTAGCCTATGGTATGATTGTATGTTGTTGTTGTTGTTGTTGTTGTTGTTGTTGTTGTTGTTGTTGTTGTTGTTGTTGTGTCCTACGGACTAAAACCCTCCAGTTTATATAGACACCGGAGAGGTTAGGGTTACACAAGGTCGGTTACAAAGGAGGAGATACACATATCCGTATTGCCTAGCTTGCCTTCCACGCCAAGTAGAGTCCCATCCGGACACGAGACGAAGTCTTCAATCTTGTATCTTCATAGTCTAACAGTCCGGCCAATGGAGATAGTCTGGCTGTTCGGAGACCCCCTAATCAAGAACTCCCTCAAATGTCTTCGTGATCCAACCGGTCAAGTATCGAACGCACGGCACCTTCGCGATCTGCACACCTTCAGCTCGGTGACGTCCCTCGTACTCTTGATCCAGCTGAGGCCAAGGGTCAGTTCCATCAGCACGACGGCGTGGTGACGGTGATGATGAAGTTACCGATGCAGGGCTTCGCCTAAGCACTACGACAATATGATCGGGGTGGAAAACTGTGGAGGGGGGCACCGCACACGGCTAAAGATCAACTTGTATGTCTATGGGGTGTCCCCTCCCCCGTATATAAAGGAGGGGAGGAGGAGGAGGGCCGGCCACATGGGGCGCGCCCAAAGGGGGGAATCCTACTCCTAGTAGGAGTAGGTTTGCCCCTTTCCTAGTCCTAGTAGGAGAAGAAGGAAGGAGAGGAAGAAGAGAAGGAAAGGGGGGGCCAGCCCCCCTAGCCCTAGTCCAATTCGGTTTGGGCTAGGGGGGCATGCGCCACACCTTGGCCTGCCTCCTCTCTTCCACCATTAGGCCCATGAGGCCCAATAACTCCCCCCCCGGGGGGGGGGTTCCGGTAACCCCCCGGTACTCCGAAACTTATCCGAAATGACCTGAACCATTCCGGTGTCCGAATGTAGCCTTCCAATATATAAATCTTTATATCTTGACCATTTCGAGACTCCTCGTCATGTCCATGATCTCATCCGGGACTCCGAACAACCTTCAGTACATCAAATGACATAACTCATAATACATATCATCATCGAAACGTTAAGCGTGCGGACCCTACGGGTTCGAGAACTATGTAGACATGACCGAGACACATCTCCAGTCAATAACCAATAGCGGAACCTAGATGCTCATATTGGTTCCTACATATTCTACGAAGATCTTTATCGGTCAAATCGCACAACAACATACGTTGCTCCCTTTGTCATCGATATGTTACTTACCCGAGATTTAATCGTCGGTATCATCATACCTAGTTCAATCTCGTCACCGGCAAGTCTTTTTACTCGTTCTGTAATGCATCATCCCATGACTAACTCATTAGTCACATTGCTTGCAAGGCTCATAGTGATGTGCATTACCGAGAGGGCCCAGAGATACCTCTCCGACAATCAGAGTGACAAATCCTAATCTTGATCTATGCCAACTCAACAAACACCATCGGAGACACTTGTAGAGCATCTTTATAATCGCCCAGTTACATTGTGACGTTTGATAGCACACTAAGTGTTCTTCCGGTATTCGGGAGTTTCATAATCGCATAGTCATAGGAACATGTATAAGTCATGCAGAAAGCAATAGCAATAAACTAAACGATCATAGTGCTAAGCTAACAGATGGGTCTTGTCCATCACATCATTCTCTAATGATGTGATCTCGTTCATCAAATGACAACACATGTCCATTGCTAGGAAACTTAACCATCTTTGATTAACGAGCTAGTCAAGTAGAGGCAAACTAGGGACACTCTGTTTGTCTATGTATTCACACATGTACTAAGTTTCCGGTTAATACAATTCTAGCATGAATAATAAACATTTATCATGATATAAGGAAATAAATAACAACTTTATTATTGCCTCTAGGGCATATTTCCTTCAGTCTCCCACTTGCACTAGAGTCAATAATCTAGATTACATAGTAATGATTCTAACACCCACGGAGTCTTGGTGCTGATCATGTTTTGCTCGTGAGAGAGGCTTAGTCAACAGGTCTGCAACATTCAGATCCGTATGTATCTTGAAAATCTCTATGTCTCCCTACTTGACTTGATCGCGGATGGAATTGAAGTGTCTCTTGATGTGCTTGGTTCTCTTGTGAAATCTAGATTCCTTTGCCAAGGCAATTGCACCAGTATTGTCACAAAAGATTTTCATTGGACCCGATGCACTAGGTATTACACCTAGATCGGATATGAACTCCTTCATCCAGACTCCTTCATTTGCTGCTTCTGAAGCAGCTATGTATTCCGCTTCACACGTAGATCCCACCATGACGCTTTGCTTAGAACTGCACCAACTGACAGCTCCACCATTCAATAAAAATACGTATCCGATTTGTGACTTAGAGTTATCTGGATCAGTGTCAAAGCTTGTATCGACGTAACCGTTTACGACAAGCTCTTTGTCACCTCCATAAATGAGAAACATATCCTTAGTCCTTTTCAGGTATTTTAGGATGTTCTTGACCGCTGTCCAATGATCCAGTCCAGGATTACTTTGGCACCTCCCTGCTAAACTAATAGCAAGGCACACATCAGGTCTGGTACACAACATTGCATACATGATAGAACATATGGCTGATGCATAGGGAATGACTTTCGTTTTCTCTCTATCTTCTGCAGTGGTCGGGCATTGAGTCTGACTCAACTTCACACCTTGTAACCCAGGCAAGAACCCTTTCTTTGCTTGATCCTTTTTGAACTTCTTCAAAACTTTATCAAGGTATATGCTTTGTGAAAGTCCAATTAAGCATCTTGATCTATCTTTATAGATCTTGATGACCAATATATAAGTAGCTTCATCGAGGTCTTTCATTGAAAAATTCTTATTCAAGTATCCTTTTATGCTATTCAGAAATTCAGTATCATTTCCGATCAACAATATGTCATCCACATATAATATCAAAAATGCTACGGAGCACCCACTCACTTTCTTGTAAATACATGCTTCTCCAAAAGTCTGTATAAAACCATATGCTTTGATCACACTATCAAAGCGTATATTCCAACTCCGAGAGGCTTGCACCAGTACATAAATGGATAGCTGGAGCTTGCACACTTTGCTAGCACCTTTAGGATCGACAAAACCTTCTGGTTGCATCATATACAACTATTCTTTGAGTTATCCATTAAGGAATGCAGTTTTGACATGCATTTGCCAAATTTGATAATCATAAAATGCGGCAATTGCTAACATGATTCGGACAGACTTAAGCATCGCTACGGGTGAGAAGGTCTCATCGTAGTCAACTCCTTGAACTTGTCAAAAACCTTTTGCAACAAGTCAAGCTTTGTAGACAATAATATTACCGTCAGCGTCAGTCTCCTTCTTGAAGATCTATTTATTCTCTATGGCTTGCCGATCATCGAGCAAGTCAACCAAAGTCCACACTTTGTTCTCATACATGGATCCCATCTCAGATTTCATGGCCTCAAGCCATTTCGCGGAATCTGGGCTCATCATCACTTCATCATGGCCTCAAGCTATAAGTAGTCATGTGAATTTGGTATTCGTTCGATATTTTGATGAGATGTACACTACAAAAAAATACACTTCCGTGATGATACGTGTTTGTCATAGTAGGTCGCGTTTTCTGTCATGCATGTACATCCATGACGATTTTATGACAGAATCAAGATAGTCACACCTGTGCTATCGTAGAAGTGTTCCATGACATTACCAAAATTATCATCACGGAAGTGTGCACTTCCATGACGATAAATCACGCGTCACAGAAGTGCTTTCGTCAAGGGTGACCGACACGTGGCATCCACCGCAACGGAACACCGTTAAGCTATCGGGTCGGGTTTTGGATCCGATAACCTGTTAACAACCCCGACCAATGGGGATTTTCCACGTGTAAAATCATCATTGGCTGGAGGAAACACGTGTCGGCTCATCGCTGGGACATATGTCATCCACTCATTGGACAGAAGGCGCCTATGATACATCGACACGTGGCACGGCCCAACAGAGGCCCATTCCTGTGAAAAGGCCGGCCCATTTGACTTGGTCAAAAGGTGGCGGGCCAGCCCATGGAAAGCATGTTAATGACCTATTCGCATATAGCCCATTTACAGCCCACTAACCCAAGGCCCGTTATGCCCTATTTGAATTAGGCCCAGTAGCGTCATCTGGGCCATCCAATATGATTCCAGCCCGTTTTCACTTTTGGCCCATGTATGGCCCATGACGTCTTTCGGCCCATATGAGGCCCTATGTAACTCCTAGCCTATTAACGACCCGTGGTGAAACTGGCCCGTAATGAATAGTGTATCACTTTACACCCATTAACGGCCCATGGTGAAACTGGCCCGTAAAGAACAGTGTATCACTTTATACCCATTAACGGCCCGTTATTCCGTTGGGCCGTTTCCAGCCCATGTTATCTTTCGGCCTTCTCAGAGCCCATTTATTCTTGGGCTATTTTCCAGCATTCTTTTACTTACGGCCCATTACTGTCATTTTCTGCTTCTGGGCCAAATTCAGCCAGTGGTTATAGTCAGCCCGTTTGTGGTCCGTTAGTACGTTGGTCCGTTTTCATAGCGTCATCAAATACGGCCTATTAACGGTGGCCCGTTATGGTCGGCCCATGAATGGACGATTCCAACTCTAGCCCGTTTACGGCCAGAATGCGGCCTGTTTGGCCCATGTTTGGCCAATCGATCATACGGCCCGTATAAGGCCCATTGATGATACGGCCGTAGAGGGCCCATTATTTCTATGGCCTGTAGAAGGCCCATTGCTTCTACGGCCCATTGAAGGCCCACTGTTTAGACGGCCCGTAGAAGGCTGTCAGGACCCCGATTCCAAGTCACATCGATCTAGCCGGTAACACCTCATATTACATTGCAGCCTCACGCACGGTATCCCCACGGGTGTCGCCTTACCGTGGCCCGGGACCGTTTGTGCCTTTTGGCTCACGTATATGATAGTGTCGCTAGCATCCATATGACAGAGAACCCGGACCGGCATGGCTAGTCGTGAACCCAAAGCGGCACAGACCTATGGGGACAGGCATGCATGAATCACATCGAGCATGTCGGTCATCAGCGTGTGAATCCGGGCTGTAGCACTGGGCTAACAAGACTCCGAGGAACCCGAGCTGTAGCAGGCTAGGCAGGACTCCGGAAGTCACCGCGTGACATTTCCCCGAAGGGGCAGACATAGGAACAAAGTGAAACACATGCCGGCCAGTCAAGTGTCTTGAGCAGTAGTGCTGGGCTAGCAGGACTCCGGTGAACCGGGCTGCAGCGGACTACTATGGCTCGAGGAGCACTAGACTACATTTCCCCATAAGAAAGGCTGCCAAGGATAAACAACTAGATTGTCGGATCCCACACATACCAAGCATTTCAATCATACACACAATATGCTCGATATGTGCAAATACAACATGGCATCACAACAAAACTCTACAACTCAAGTACTTTATTTAAAGGCTCCAGAGAGCCATACATAACTTGTTCATACAGGTAGGGTCACATGACCCGACACTCAAGTCATACAAGCATACAAGCACATGCGGAAGCAAATAGTCTGAGTACAAACGCTAGAAAGAAAGAAGGCTTCTCGAAGCCTGTCTATCTACATAGGGCCCTCCATGGCCAGGATCACCACCTGGGTGGCAAGTCACTCATCGACGTCAAGATCTACATAAAACCCATCGGAGGGGGCGGTGTTGTCGTCTGAAAACAGTAATTAAGCAAACTTGAGTACAAAGGTACTCAGCAAGTCTTACATCAGAACCTACTATACATGCTCATTCTCAAGAAGGTGGTGGAGTTATTGCAGCAAGCCAGCTTTGACTCTTGGCTAAGCTATCCTACGAGACACCACTAGTAAAATAGTTTTCGCACGAGTCCACTAATCACCAACACAATACTCCACCGGGGATCCTCCCTCATCATCCTACGAGGGGGCCATCCTCGGTACTCACACTTATCTTGAGTCTTTTAGTGGTAACCATTAACTTGTCTATGAACTGTATAGGCAACCAAGTAGTCCTTTACCGCGGACGCGGCTATTCGAATAGTTTTATACCCTGCAGGGGTGTACTTCGTCACACATGTTTCCACCACTTAGCGTCTGCACACGACATGTGCTCGGCAGACTTCAAGCGAAAGCCGACGTGGGTGTAGACCACGACCTGACTAACCACACAAGTCTCTAGTCCAGGTTTATCGCCTATTCAGGTTCCATCCGCAAGGAAATCCGGCCGGGGTGTCCTCAAGGGCCCCAAACGATGTGTACAGGGTCCCGAGACGCCAAACGGGCGCCCGGCATCCCCGGCCATAGTGTATCTACCGCATCATAGCCCACCCCTAGGGTCAGTGCTACCCACGGCCGCCAACACATAACCTACAAACACCAGAAACTAGTTTCAACTCCTATACAGAGGACGAGAGGGGTCAGTAAGTCGAGCGGGGTCATATTTCAGGGCCCAATGTGTGGTAGTAGCTGAATCTTAAATCACGCATACAGACTCAGTTCTTATGGACGGCCTCAATGAAACAACCCACCATGTACTCCTACATGGCCTCTCATCGATACCTCTACCAAAACATGTTCAACACATCCCTCACCTTACCGACATAATCATTTCACTCTAGCCCATCACCCAGATGAACCAGACCTAACACAACTCTAAGCATAGCAGGCATAGTAAGGTAGGAAACACATACATGGCTCAATCAACTCCTACACATGCTAGTGGGTTTCATCTAGTTACTGTGGCAATGACAGGTCATGCAGAGGATAAGGGTTCAACTACCGTAGCACACAACAGTTTGAAACGTTGTTGTCTTAATGCAGTAAATGAGAGCAGAGGCGAGAACATGGGATTGTATCGATATGATCAATGGGGCTGCCTGCCTGATGTAGTGGTAGTAGGGTACTGCCCTTCAGACGGATATTCGGGGTTATCCTCGGAGGTAGAACCTACCACGAAAAACACACCGAACATAATCAACACATGACAATATGCAACAATATGATGCATGCTATGACATGGCAAAATGAATGTGTCTTGGCCTAATGCAAGCTAAAACAGAAAGGAATGAACCCATTTGAATCGAAGATTCAAATGTTAGTTCATTTAACATAGCCATATTAGTGCATCATCTTATTTTGCTTAAACAGCAAGGTTAACTTGTTTTTTCATGCATGAAACCATTACCAATGGATAGATTGAATTTTTCTGATCAAAATTCATATATGAATCTTTTCATTTGGAGTTACAGATTGATTTCTATGATTTTTAAAGTTTGCAACAATTTCTGGAATTCTCTATATAAAAATAAATCCAGAAATTAGTTATTGAGTCAGTAGTGCGTCAGGGTGACGTTAGTGGTCAACAGGGACGTCCAGGTCAACCTGACCAATGGGTCCCGTGTGTCAGCAGTTATTTAAACTAACTAAATTTAGTTAAAACTAATCTGGGTTAATTAGCAGAGGGGGGCCCACTTGTCATAGACTCAGGGGAGTCAACCTGGGCCCACTTAGTCAAGGTCAATGGGTCAAACCCGCCGGCGTTTAGCCGCCGGCGAGGCCAGACGCGGCGGTGGAAGTGCATTAGTGCGTTCCGGTGACCAAATGAGCGGCGGAGGGCATCTACGCGTAGCCGGGAGCAAGCCGCAGCGTTTGGTGGTGGTGGTTGAGCTCGGGGTGACCGGAAACGTCGCCGGCGACGACCTTGGCGGTCGCCGGAGTCGGGTGAAGATGAGCCCGAGGCTACAGGGCACGGCGAGGCGCATGGTGAGGTGCGTTGGGCTCCTGGGGATGCAGTGAGTGTGTTGGACACGGTGGTGTGGCCGGTGGTTGGCCGGAGACACGTCGGCGACGAGCTCGGCGGTGGCGCGTGCGGTGAAGCTTCGTGCAGTTGCTATGGTGCACGAGAAGGCAAACGGAGAGGATGGGGAGGTAGCTGAGCTCACGGCGGTCATGTAGGAATGGACGGCGCGGTCGGGGACGAGCTGATGCGGTGGCGACGACGAAGGGGATCTCCGGCAGAGGCTGTGGGGCAAGCGAGCGCTCGGGGCTCGGCTTGCTTGAAGGAGGGGAGGGCGGCGAAGCTTCTGGACACGGTGGCTCAGCGCGGGGACGACAGAGGGCGCGACTACGGCGGCGGTGCGGCGGCAGGTGCGGCGGCCAAGGTGCGGGAGAGCGAGGGAGAGAGGCAGGGAGGCGAGTGAGGTGTCCACGGGGTCGGGGCGGCGACGTGGAGCCTGCCTAGGGTCCAGGCGCGAGAAGCGGCAAGCTGCTGGCGCCGTAGCGAGCTCGCGCTCGCCGGTGTCAGCTCTCTGCCTGCCTGGCGGGGACGAAGCAGCTGGCTGGCATGGGCCAGCACAGCGCTGGGCCGCCAGGTGGGCCGGCTGATGGGCTGCGGCCAGGTAAGTTCTCTCCCTCTCTTTTAATTTCTGTTTCTATTTTTCTGTAGGTTTGTGGCTTTATTAAAAATAGCTAGGCACTTCTAAAAATCCTGAAAATAATCAGAGGCTCTGTTTAGAATATTTCCAACAACCCACACTTATCTTCAGAATTATTTGAGCATTTGAAATATTTACTAGCATTCAAATGCCCAAATGCAAATTACATATGATTTAATTCAATGACCTTCTGTTGACCTAGAGTGCACCAATTTTGCCAGAGGTTCTAACCCAAGACAAAGAGAGTGAACTTTTTAGAAGGGCATTTCAGGTTCATTGGAAATATTTTTAGTAAACCTTAGTTGATTCCAGAGGGGGTGCTGGGGGTTCTGTCTTCCCCAATTCAAGTTCCTGATGAAAGGTAGACATGATGCAACACTCTAATGCATGACTAGCTAGGATGTGACAACTCACCCCCACTCAAACGAATCTCGTCCCGAGATTTAGAATCCGCCGGGAAGAAGGTGGGGTACTCGAGTCAAAGACAATCCTCCCTTTTCCAAGTAGCTTCTTGCTCGGAATGGTGTGACCATTGAATCTTGAGAAACTTAATATTTTGGCGTCGAGTGGTACGATCGGCTTGATCAAGGATACGAACGGGATATTCTCGATATGTGAGGTTATCTTGGAGATCAAGCATTTCATGGTCCACTCCACGGATAGGATCCGAGAAGCAACGCCTGAGTTGAGAAATGTGGAAGACATCATGAACTCTGGAAAGATGCGGAGGTAGTTCCAACTAGTAGGCAACTTCCCCTCGTTTGGCAAGAATGCGAAAGGGTCCAATGTAACGAGGAGCCAACTTGCCCTTGATACCGAATCGATGGGTTCCCTTTAAAGGTGTAACCCGAAGGTAAGCCTTCTCGCCAACTTCATAAGACATAGGCTTATGCTTGCGGTCATATTGACTCTTTTGGCGAGATTGGGCCGTTTTCAATTTCTCACGAATAACGCGAACCTGCTCTTCTGCTTCCTGGATCATATCCGGGCCAAAGAGTTGTCTTTCCCTGGTTTCTGACCAGTTAAGAGGCGTTCGACATTTTCGTCCATAGAGAACTTCGAAAGGAGCTTTGCCCAAGCTAGCTTGATAACTATTGTTATAAGCAAACTCCGCGAATGGAAGGCATTTCTCCCAACCCATTCCGAATGAGATGACAGAAGCTTGGAGCATATCTTCCAGAATTTGATTGACTCGCTCTACTTGACCACTTGATTGAGGATGGAAGGTGGTGCTAAAAGAGAGACGAGTTCCCATAGCATTTTGGAAACTTTCCCAAAATCGAGAGGTGAAGAGACTCCCATGGTCTGAGTTAATTTCCAATGGGACACCATGAAGAGACACTATTCGGGAGATGTATAAATCAGCTAGCTGGCTAGCGGTGATACTCTCACGAACAGGTAGGAAATGGGCTACTATGGAAAGACGGTCGATCACGATGAAGATGGCATTATTCCCTCTCTTGGTCCTGGGAAACCCAGTGATGAAATCCATACTGATTTTATCCCATTTCCACTCAGGAATAGCTAAAGGTTGAAGGGTGCCAGCAGGCCATTGGTGCTCTGCTTTAACACGACGACAGACGTCGCAACTAGCAATGTATTGAGCAATTTCTCTCTTCATCCTAGTCCACCAAAACCTCTGGCGTAGGTCTTGATACATTTTAGTACTACCGGGATGAATGGTGAGAGGGGATTCATGAGCTTCCTTAAGAATCAACTGGCGTAGATGTTGTTTCTTGGGAACCACCAAGCGGTTCTCGAAGAAGACAACACCTCGCTCATCCATGGAAAAACATTTAGCAACTCCGCTAGCAATGTTTTCCTTAACCCGGGATATGCCCTTATCACGCTTCTGGGCAACTATGATTTGATCCGTAAGGTTAGGCTTCGCCACCAGGGTGGATAGAAATCCTCGAGGAACAATGTGAAGATTAAGCTTACGAAATTCCTCATGGAGAAGTGGTTGACTTTGTTGTAACATCAGGTTGTTACAATAAGATTTACGACTTAGCGCATCAGCCATGACATTGGCTTTGCCCGGGGTGTAAGTTATTCCTAAGTCGTAATCCGAGATCAACTCGACCCAACGCCGTTGCCTGAGATTCAAATCCGGTTGGGTGAAGATATATTTCAAACTTTGGTGATCGGTGAAGATCTTGCAACGATTACCGAGAAGGTAATGTCGCCAAGTTTTGAGTGCATGGACTACAGCTGCAAGCTCTAGATCATGTGTGGGATAGTTTTCCTCATGTGGGTGTAATTGCCGTGAGGCATAGGCAATTACCTGACGATCTTGCATGAGTATGCAACCTAGTCCTTGTCGCGAGGCATCGCAATAGATAATAAAGTCCTTGGAGAAATCTAGTGGTACCAGTATGGGAGCAGATGCCAGGCGTCTTTTCAGTTCCTGAAAGCTGAACTCGCACTGTGGGGTCCACTCGAACTTTTTATCTTTCTTGAGGAGTTCAGTTAGAGGTTTAGCAACCTTGGAGAAGTTCTCGACGAAGCGGCGGCAGTAGCTCGCTAAGCCAAGGAAGCTCCGAACTTGCTTGACCATCTCAGGTGGAGTCCAATCAAGGACGGCTTGAACTTGCTCGGGATTGACAGCAATACCCTTACCAGAGATTACATGGCCTAGATAGGTCACTTCTGGCAACCAAAATTCACACTTGGAGAATTTGGCATAAAGGCGATGCTCTCGAAGTTTCGTCAATACCAGCCTTAGATGTTCGGCATTTCCTCTTCATTCTTGGAGTAGATGAGTATGTCATCGAGGTATACTACGATGAATTTATCCAAATACTCCATGAAGACCGAGTTTATTAACCGAGAGAAGGTGGCTGGGGCATTGGTTAAACCGAAGGACATAACGGTGTACTCGTATTGGCCATAACGAGTAACAAAGGCCATTTTGGGAATGTCCCCGTTTCTGATTTTGATTTGATGGTAGCCCAACCTCAAATCCATCTTGGAAAAGACTGAGGATCCAGCGAGCTGGTCATACAGATTGTTGATCCTGGGAAGCGGATACTTGTTCTTGATAGTGACCAAGTTGACAGGTCGGTAATCTACAACCATCCGATCCGTTCCATCCTTCTTCTTGACGAAGAGGATGGGGCAAGCCCAAGGAGAGGAACTAGGATAGATGAAACCCTTTTTCAAGGACTCATCGAGTTGGTTCTTAAGCTCAGCTAGTTCTAAGGGTGCCATCTTATAGGGTCTTCTAGAAATTGGAACGGTTCCTGGAACAAGGTCTATCACAAACTCGACATCCCTGTCAGGTGGAACACCTGGCAGTTCTTCTGGAAAGACATCCGGAAAGTCCCGGAATACCGGAATATCTTCAAGGTCTGGAAGGGGGTTGGCATTTAGGGAGTAAAGCTGGCGCTTGGCCACTCAAGTTAAGACATTGACTGTCTTGCCCGATGGGTGAGTAAGTTGAACGGTTCTAGTGGCACAATCAATCTTAGCATAATGAGCTGACATCCAGTCCATACCCAAGATGATGTTTATGTCCGAGGACTTGAGAGCTATTAAAGAAGCAAGGAAGACAAGTCTATCGACAAGAATTTCATTCCCATGGCTTACTCTAGAAGTTTGCCATCTAGAGCCAGGGGTTTGAATTTCCATGGTAGTGGGCATGTCACAGAATGTTGTGTTATGCAATCAAGCATAGCTCTCAGATATGAATGAACGAGATGCTCCAGTATCGAAAAGAACAGATGCCGGATGGCAATTAACAAGGAGCGTACCAAGGACGACGTTAGGATCCTCATGAGCCTCCTCGGCTGAGACATAGTTGACATGGCCATGTGCAGTGGTGACCGGCTTGGCATAGAATGTCTTTCCCGCTGGCTTACCACGACCAACGAACTTTCCAGACTGATTGGGGTTGTTGTTCTGGGGACACTCTCGACTATAGTGACCCGGCTCTCCACACTTGAAACATGTCACAACATTGGGGCGCGGAGCAGCATTAGCAGCGGGGCCACCATAGGGCTTGGACGGTGCAAACTGCTGGTTGGGATGAGGCGCCTCAAAGGATGGCCTTGGAATGAACCTGGGTGGCAGTGCCATGCTTGGAATCCACACCCGGCGCTTCTGAGATCCAGAGCCAGATGAAGAGCCAAAATCACGAGAGTGCTTGCATGAAGCGTCATAGTCAGACTGGCCCGTCTCAGCACTGATGGCTTTATTGACCAACTTCTGAAAGGAGGTGCACTCGTGCAGACGAAGATCGCGGCGAAGCTCAGGGTTAAGTCCCTTGCGGAACCTTGCCTGCTTCTTAGCGTCGATGGATACCTCTTCAGGAGCATATCGTGCTAGATTCCCAAATTCACGACTATATGCATCCACATTCAGTCTTCCCTGGGTGAAATTGCAGAACTCTTCCCTCTTGCGATCTATGAGACCTTCCGGGATGTGATGCTCACGGAAAGCCTCACTGAATTCAGACCAAGTAGTGATTTGGCCGACCGGGCGCATAGCTTCAAAATTTTCCCACCAAAGGCTAGCAGGGCCTTCGAGGTGATAGGCAACATAAGTAACCTTATCAGCTTCAGCTACGTTGGCAGAACGTAGCTTGTGGGTGATGCTGCGAAGCTAGTCATCCACGTCGAGGGGCTCGACGGAATGGTTAAACTTTGGTGGGTACAACTTGATGAAGTCATTGATTGACACCAAGTCATTTTGCTGATGGCGTGCAGTGTTTTGCTCAATCCGCTCCAGCAAGCGGTTAGTCTCACGCTTGTTTCTTTCTGCTTCCAGCATCACTTTGGCCAGAGAAGGCGGGTGAGGCAGATTTTCACCCCTAACTGCACTGACTTCCCCCTGCTCCGGGGCAGCAGGGTTGCTGCGGGTGTTGACCATCCTAGGAGAAAACAAGACAACGGTTTAGATAAGGATGGCACAAACTTAGCAAGGAAGTGCAGAATGTAATGGATAACACGGAATGCAGAGATGTTCATCCGTATGACATGGTAATATAGAACTGCCATATATATACCAACGGTCATACACACCATACATAGTTTAGTACAAGCCCAGGCTACAGTACAACTATGATGAAAGACATTACATCTCATTGGAGGCATTCCAAGCTCCTATACATTATTTTTCTACACCTCCGGAATTGATTACACACTAAGTCATATTCCACAAGTCACGCAGGACAGTGGAAATACAACTATTACAATACTAGTGATACTACTACTAACTCAGACAGCTCCGTAGTAGTCCTCATAGAAGTCACCTCCATAGCCTGGAAGTTCAACGTGATCATCCGGGAATAGACGGTCCTGAGGAGCTTATGGACCATAGGGGCTAGGATGAGGTCTTGGACCAACAAAGGGTGGCCTGCGGGGACCACGGGGTGGGGTGATGCCTCCCACATCACGCCAATCCACCATGTATGGCAGAGCAGATCTCACAGGATACAGATCCCTCGTATCCATACATCCAGCTTGCACAGCAGGTGCAAACCGAGTCAAAGTGGCCCAATGATCAGCACGGGTGTTGAAAAGCTCCAGTCTCAAGGCCCGATTCTCTCGGTCCTTATCCTCGAGCATCTCGGCAGTGGTGCGAGTTAGTGAGTCCTCACGTGTGGAGTCAGCATAGATAGCCTGGAGATACCCTTGCGCTCCCGGGAGTGAAGCTGGCATATAACGGAAGTCGGTGTTCCGAAGCAGGCCAGTCCTGACTCGCATGATGGTCATCATGGAATAGGCAGCATCCTGCACAACCATCTCAACAGTAACCCCGAGTCCATAGGAACAGTGGAGGGGCTCGGTAGATCCAGGATAAGAAGGAAATATCCTGATGGTGCAGAAATATTGGCTTTGATTAAAGTCTTGGAATTGCTCTTCGACAGTGTATTCGGGATACCAACGGTAACCCATCTCGATCATTACCCGGACTAACATAGCAGTATGACCGGGCACATCGAGGCACCGGGTCAGGCGAACCACTTGGTTTTGAGCATGAGTGGCCATCTGAAAGCACAACCACAATGCAAAGACATTAGAATTTCTAGGGAAAATTGGACAACATAACAGCTGTAAATGCTCAGGAACAGATTTGAGACGTTCACAACAGATTGCAAAACCACTCAACAACAACATATCAAGGTTCTGGTTCAACTGATAACATACTAAAATGGTAGAAACTGAACTGAGGCTGGTAACCAACAATCCTATAAGTTACTACGGATTAGTAACACGTGAACCTGACAGAGAGAAGAGAGCCTAGTCCTTAACCCACGTAGAAAGAGAAGAGAATGACACAGATCAGAGGGCATAAGGTAAAGGAGTAAAAATAGCCTTACGTTCCCTCCCACAATCAATTCCCCTACATATAACTAAAGCATTTCTAGACTAGACATCGACCAGTTTGGCTCAACGAACCTACAGGCAGTCCGGCTCTGATGCCAACGCTGTCAGGACCCCGATTCCAAGTCACATCGATCTAGCCGGTAACACCTCATATCACATTGCGGCCTCACGCACGGTATCCCCACGGGTGTCGCCATACCGTGGCCCGGGACCGTTTGCGCCTTTTGGCTCACGTATATGATAGTGTTGCTAGCATCCATATGACAGAGAACCCGGGCCGACATGGCTAGTCGTGAACCCAAAGCGGCACAGACCTATGGGGACAGGCATACATGAATCACATCGAGCATGTCGGTCATCATCATGTGAATCCGGGCTGTAGCACTGGGCTAACAGGACTCCAGGGAACCCGGGCTATAGCAGGCTAGGCAGGACTCCAGAAGTCACCGCGTGACATTTCCCCGAAGGGACAGACATAGGAACGAAGTGAAACACATGCCGGCTAGTCAAGTGTCTTGAGCACTAGTGCTGGGCTAGCAGGACTCCGATGAACCGGGCTGTAGCGGACTACTATGGCTCGAGGAGCACTAGACTACATTTCCCCATAAGAAAGGCTGCCAAGGATAAACAACTAGATTGTCGGACCCCACACATACCAAGCATTTCAATCATACACACAATATGCTCGATATGTGCAAATACAACATGGCATCACAACAAAACTCTACAACTCAAGTACTTTATTTAAAGGCTCTAGAGAGCCATACATAACATGTTCATACAGGTAGGGGTCACATGACCCGACACTCAAGTCATACAAGCATACAAGCACATGCGGAAGCAAATAGTCCGAGTACAGACGCTAGAAAGAAAGAAGCCTTCTTGAAGCCTGTCTATCTACATAGGGCCCTCCATGGCCAGGATCACCACCTGGGTGGCAAGTCACTCATCGACGTCGAGATCTACATAAAACCCATCGGAGGGGGCGGTGTTGTCGTCTGAAAACAGTAATTAAGCAAACATGAGTACAAAGGTACTCAGCAAGTCTTACATCAGAACCTACTATACATGCTCATTCTCAAGAAGGTGGTGGATTTATGGCAGCAAGCCAGCTTTGACTCTTGGCTAAGCTATCCTACGGGACACCACTAGTAAAATAGTTTTCGCACACGAGTCCACTAATCACCAACACAATACTCCACCGGGGATCCTCCCTCGTCATCCTACGAGAGGGCCATCCTCGGTACTCACACTTATCTTGAGTCTTTTAGTGGTAACCATTAACTTGTCTATGAACTGTATAGGCAACCAAGTAGTCCTTTACCGCGGACGCGGCTATTCGAATAGTTTTATACCCTGCAGGGGTGTACTTCGTCACACATGTTTCCACCACTTAGCGTCTGCACACGACATGTGCTCGGCAGACTTCAAGCAAAAGCCGACGTGGGTGTAGACCACGACCTGACTAACCACACAAGTCTCTAGTCCAGGTTTATCGCCTATTCAGGTTCCATCCGCAAGGAAATCCGGCCGGGGTGTCCTCAACGGCCCCAAACGATGTGTACAGGGTCCCGAGACGCCAAACGGGCGCCCGGCATCCCCGGCCATAGTGTATCTACCGCATCATAGCCCACCCCTAGGGTCAGTGCTACCCACGGCCGCCAACACATAACCTACAAACACCAGAAACTAGTTTCAACTCCTATACAGAGGACGAGAGGGGTCAGTAAGTCGAGCGGGGTCATATTTCAGGGCCCAATGTGTGGTAGTAGCTGAATCTTAAATCACGCATACAGATCTCAGTTCTTATGGACGGCCTCAATGAAACAACCCACCATGTACTCCTACATGGCCTCTCATCGATACCTCTACCAAAACATGTTCAACACATCCCTCACCTTACCGACATAATCATTTCACTCTAGCCCATCACCCAGATGAACCAGACCTAACACAACTCTAAGCATAGCAGGCATAGTAAGGTAGGAAACACATACATGGCTCAATCAACTCCTACACATGCTAGTGGGTTTCATCTAGTTACTGTGGCAATGACAGGTCATGCAGAGGATAAGGGTTCAACTACCGTAGCACACAACAGTTTGAAACGTTGTTGTCTTAATGCAGTAAATGAGAGCAGAGGCGAGAACATGGGATTGTATCGATATGATCAATGGGGCTGCCTGCCTGATGTAGTGGTAGTAGGGTACTGCCCTTCAGACGGATATTCGGGGTTATCCTCGGAGGTAGAACCTACCACGAAAAACACACCGAACATAATCAACACATGACAATATGCAACAATATGATGCATGCTATGACATGGCAAAATGAATGTGTCTTGGCCTAATGCAAGCTAAAACAGAAAGGAATGAACCCATTTGAATCAAAGATTCAAATGTTAGTTCATTTAACATAGCCATATTAGTGCATCATCTTATTTTGCTTAAACAGCAAGGTTAACTTGTTTTGTCATGCATCAAACCATTATCAATGGATAGATTGAATTTTTCTGATCAAAATTCATATATGAATCTTTTCATTTGGAGTTACATATTAATTTCTATGATTTTTTAAAGTTTGCAACAATTTCTGGAATTCTCTATATAAAAATAAATCCAGAAATTAGTTATTGAGTCAGTAGTGCGTCAGGGTGACGTCAGTGGTCAACGGGGACGTCCAGGTCAACCTGACCAGTGGGTCCCGCGTGTCAGCAGTTATTTAAACTAACTAAATTTAGTTAAAACTAATCTGGGTTAATTAGCAGAGGGGGCCCACTTGTCATAGACTCAGGGGAGTCAACCTGGGCCCACTTAGTCAAGGTCAATGGGTCAAACCCGCCGGCGTTTAGCCGCCAGCGAGGCCAGACGCGGCGGTGGAAGTGCATTAGTGCGTTCCGGTGACCAAATGAGCGGCGGAGGGCATCTACGCGTAGCTGGGAGCAAGCCGCAGCGTTTGGTGGTGGTGGTTGAGCTCGGGGTGACCGGAAACGTCGCCAGCGACGAATTTGGCGGTCGCCGGAGTCGGGTGAAGATGAGCCCGAGGCTACAGGGCACGACGAGGCGCGTGGTGAGGTGCGTTGGGCTCCTGGGGATGCAGTGAGTGTGTTGGACACGGTGGTGTGGCCGGTGGTTGGCCGGAGACACGTCGGCGACGAGCTCGGCGGTGGCGCATGCGGTGAAGCTTCGTGCAGTTGCTACGGTGCACGAGAACACAAACGGAGAGGATGGGGAGGTACCTGAGCTCACGGCGGTCACGTTGGAATGGACGGCGCGGTCAGGGACGAGCTGATGCGGTGGCGACGACGAAGGGGATCTCCGGCGATGGCGGAGTCGGGTGAGGTTGTTGCAGAGGCTGCGGGGCAAGCGAGCGCTCGGGGCTCGGCTTGCTCGAAGGAGGGGAGGGCGGCGGAGCTTCTGGACACGGTGGCTCGGCGCGGGGACGACGGAGGGCGCGACTACGGCGGCGGTGCGGCGGCAGGTGCGTCGGCCATGGTCTACGGGGTCGGGGCGGCGACGTGGAGCCTGCCTAGGGTCCAGGCGCGCGAAGCGGCAAGCTGCTGGCACCGTGGCGAGCCCACGCTCGCCGGCGTCAGCTCTCTGCCTGCCTGGCGGGGACGAAGGAGCTGGCTGGCATGGGCCAGCATAGCGCTGGGCCGTCAGGTGGGCCGGCTGATGGGCTGCGGCCAGGTAAGTTCTCTCCCTCTCTTTTAATTTCTGTTTTCTATTTTTCTGTAGGTTTGTGGCTTTATTAAAAATATCTAGGCACTTCTAAAAATCCTGAAAATAATCAGAGGCTCTGTTTAGAATATTTCCAACAGCCCACACTTATCTTCAGAATTATTTGAGCATTTAAAATATTTACTAGCATTCAAATGCCCAAATGCAAATTACATATGATTTAATTGAATGAACTTTTGTTAACCTAGAAAATTGTGCACCAATTTTGCCAGAGGTTCTAACCTAGGACAAAGAGAGTGAACTTTTTAGAAGGGCATTTCAGGTTCATTGAAAATGTTTTTAGTAAACCTTAGTTGATTCCAAAGGGGGTGCTGGGGGTTCTGTCTTCCCCAATTCAAGTTTCTGATGAAAGGTAGACATGATGCAACACTCTAATACATGACTAGCTAGGATGTGACAAAGGCCCACTGTTTATACGGCCCGTAGAAGGCCCACTGTTTCTACGGCCCGTAGGAGGCCCAGTGTCACTACAGTAAATATTAGCCCATGGTTATTGTGGCCTAGTTTTAAAAAATAGGTTATTGCAGCCACTAGGAAACCGCAGAAAAAGAACTGCACTGACTACCTGCAAACAAATAAACAAGACAACAAGGAAATAAATAAGCAAGCAACTTACACTAGGCTATCACGGCTATTACACATATTACATCCACTCGGCATCAAAGTTCGCCACCAGTGCAAATATAGGGAACACAACAGCATATAAACGCCGCAGCAAAACAAGTCCAGAACTGAAACCACTTCAGAAGAGCTCAAGAAACAATATCCCGGGTACCCATAATGCTGGCAAGATGCTTAGCAAGCTTATTAACTTTCTCTTGTTTGGCGCTTAAGTCCTCCAGTGCTTGCTGTTGCACCAGAAAGTATGCATCTGAATTCTGCAGGGACTTCCTCAGTCCTTCGGCTTCCTGTCGCATAACATCTGATCGATGTCTTTCAACTTGAAGTTGAGACTTAAGAAGCCGAACCGATTCAGGTAACGAGTTCGAAGAGATGGTGCCAGTAGTGGTAGCCAGTAACTCGAACACTACATCAAGACAGGACTTGGGGGTTGTCTCAATGTCTTCAGTATAGTTTTTATCAGCTTTCTTGGAGACCAACAGGGATGTCTCACTATCTTGAACCTTATCTGCATTACTTCCTTTACCATTGCATAACAGGGTACTCCGCGTTCTAAAAGAGAAACAAACAAACACATCTCAGGTTTACAATGTAGTATAAGAAACTCATTTTGGTAAACCAATTCAGTAGTAAGGTGGACAGGATAACAGCATGAAACAAACATATATCTATGTAGTATGGTCACTATATGGTCTATATCATTCTAGTTTATGTTGCCAAATCAAGATAGATATAGTTCGAATCATATCTATTTAAGACAAAGCAGCATAGACAGAATATAAGTGTGGGAAACTACACAGCAATAACAACACTTGTAATGTGCATGGCATGAGAACATAACTGTTTATTCAATTGAAATTGAAATCAACATAGAGCAAGTTACAACAGCAAACAACCAAACACGTTGAAGAAACAGGTTTAAAACATACCTGTTGCGCCATTGGAGTTTCAATTGCATCCTTCAAATTTCAAATTAGTTGGTATCAGTAAATACAGTGATGGAAGAGCAAAGTAGTATGAACCATAGCTACGGAACCTGACCTGAGAATAATTCTTCTTTTGCTTTAAGCGTTGACTTCGGGTTCGGAGTGGTGGTCCTCGTGATTTGGCGCACTGTAGTTGCCTTACTAACTACTCGTGTTTGGGTGCTCTGTGGTGGAGACGGTGCCGTGTCAACGGGAACTGGGTGTCTATCTGCTGGGGTTGGGGTTAGAAGGGGTGTAGCTGGTTCTCTGTCCAACTGGGTAGGGGTACAATCTTTCAAAGTTAAAGTTACCCGCACACAATATAAAAATATAAAAAATAATATATATAGGGGTATAGATATAGATATGTGATGCGAAAGTTGCCTATCATCTCCAATTAGAATAGTGTGTCCATGCACGGATGCGATGTGGCCAAATGATGTCTTCCATCAATATCTCAAATTCAAATCAGTCTGACCTTGTTCAATGTGTATACATTACAACATGCTCGTTTCCAAACCACACCGCGCAGATCTCCGTTATATTCATGCATGCATGGGTTTCAAACATCATGATCTCTTATTCAAATATTTGAATTCAACTTTACATTGATTATGACGTCACCTATTCTTTTACACCCACACATTAGTCTTCTCTTTATAATTGTACCACTAACTTTCTCTCGTGCATGCATGCACACACACTACCAGTCGGCATTATCCATCGCACGCATGCAATCTTTTTCTTTAGGTCGGTCTCCAATGAAGGCACACACCCACACACATCCCCCTCTCCATCATATCGGGCATTCTTTATCTCTCACGCGTGCATGCGCAACGATCGATATTCCTCTATGTATGTGTGTATATAGCTAGGTCTTTCATAGTTTTCCACACAAACCGATCAATCGATATATCCAGTGAGGTCTCACCCTCTTTCCCACGTCCACATCGATCAATCTATACCTCTCTATATAGGATTAACATATATAGCTAATACACCCACATTAATTATATATCCAACGTCCCCCTCTCATCATCCATGCCTTCCGCTTCATCTCTCAGACGTGTGCACAATGGCGAAGACAGGGGGCAGTAAGGGCCCTGCCCCCTCCCCCCTAACATCACTATATATCGAGGCTAATATGAATGTGATCATTAGACAATTGCTGCTAAAAATGGTTTAAGTTCATGAATTGACCCTCCTCGTAAAGGATTAGCAATTCTTGGCCCCCTAGCTCATTTATTTTTCATGGCTCCGCCACTGCGCGCAACAGCGCACGTGTTCGCCCCCTCTCTCTAAATATCGATCTCGTACTTGTGCATTCCTTCATAGTCTCCCTCCACTCGGCCCCTCGCACCATCTTCTATCCCCCACCGGATTTTGCCACATGTACAATTTAGCAGACTCCATGGTTGAACTTAAGCATAATGCACAAACCTCAAAACAGCAGTGGTTCTCTTTTGTTCTAGAATCTTCCGTATCATAACTGCCCAAACTTTTTTTCTAGTTGAATTGCCATTATTTGTTTTTACTTTATGCTTTACAACACACAATTCCATGAACCATAAAATAGATTAAGGGCTTATTTGATTCAAAGGATTCTCAAAGGAATTTTGGAGGATTCTAATCATTAGGAATTTTTCCTATCTTGGTTGTTTGATTCGTAGGATCGTAAACCATAGGATTTTTTTCCATATGATTCATTTGCACTAGATTTCATAGGAAACATCCCATCCACTCAAACCTCTTTGAAAGAATTCTGCGTTTTTCTATGCACAATCAAACACTCGTACAATCCTGTAGGATTCAAGACGACATTCCACTATAATCCCATGTTTTTCCTATTCCCGCATTCTTAGCTTTTTATAAAAACTAATTGATTTTGAATGAGATGAACTATAAGAATTAAATGAAGGGCTACATCAGGAATATATGACTCAGAGCTTACATGCTATAGTGTGGTATTTATTCATAATTTGGTTGCAAAATCTGATGCGTGCAATGCACGTGTACCTTACTAGTACTTCGAGTATGTGCAAAACACGTAAATTAGAATACCAATGGCACGCTACACAGTGTCTCTCTTACAGTTCATGAAGCCATGTGGAACATGTGGAGGCGTTGTCGCGACCTCCTTGTGTGGATTGATCACAGTGACATGCTGCTGGTTCCAGAAGAATGTACTCGTCCTCCCTGAGCCATACTGGTGGTACATGCACGAAGCGAAGATGTGCACGCACGCCATGCACGCACTCATTCCCTCGCACGCACACGCGGGTACACGGGCAGACGTAATTTTGTACCAAGATCCACCCCATGTGATAATTTGACGCGTGTAAAGTCGTTCACTTTATTGATGGTCAATTAATACAGCGCATGCAAATTGAGTGGACGTGAGGGCGGAAGAAAGACATTATTACTCCACTGCGCGGATGCGAGTAGTTAAATCGTGGGTTGCTAGTAGTACTTCCATTGGTCTCCTTCGTATTTTGTGCCAATTTTTGACAGTAACATAATATTTACGCATTTGAGCAGTGTAGTACTTGAAATTTATGTTCCGCTAAACTCATCGGGAGCCGTTTCGGGCCTCGAAACCAAAACCATCAATTAATATTTACCTTGTTCCCATCACATTTGAAAGCCTGCTCACACCTACTAGTACGTACCAAACCTGAACGTGTTCCCACTATGCAGGTATTAGTACTAGTGCTAGTACTTAGGTTATAAAAAGGGGAACTACCTAACCGAAAATTACTCTACCTTTCCTCCTCATAAGTGCTTCTTCTTCGTCCGTCGTTGCCATGGCCGGTGAGCAGAGTTCTAGGTCGAGAACTACTCGTAACAAGGGAGCGGCAACCAAGGCTGTGGAAAAAAAGAGGGTTCGCCGCCATGCAGAGACCTCGAAAGATCTCTCACGGGCAGGCGATGGCTCCCAGGAGCGCCCTAGCCTCGGAGGCGAACATGCCGAGCCGGCGGAGCTGGAGTCGTTATCCCTCGACGGCATGCCCAATCAGCTCAATAAGCACCTCAATAAGCAGAAGGAGTTCATCCAAGGCTTGATGGAGTTGCTGAAGGAGAGCCTCGACGACATGGCCGCTGAGCTCAATCAGCAGGGGGAGTTGACCGCCGGCTTGGTGATGCTGCTGAAGAAGAGCATTGCCTAGGAGAAGAAGGCAGCCGACGAAATCCTGCGACTTCAGGAGGACAAGGCGAAGCTCTGCCACGAGATCGACCTGTTGAAGGAGAAGAACGCTGGCTGGAAGAAGCTGCATGAGAATAGTAGTTCCTCGATGAAGATGCTGCAGGCCCTCGTCATGGAACAGAAGGAGGAGTTGGCGAAGCTCCGCATCGAGCACCCGGCTGCTGTCAAGGTACGTAATGCGGCCGTGGAATAGATGATGAAGGCTCGCGTCAAGAAATCCCGCGTCATGGACACAATGAAGAAGATGGCGGAGGAGACGCGCAAGGAGATGGATGTCGTGGAGGAGATGAAGAAGCAGTTACGACTCCGCGGTGAATTAGATCATTTGGGGTGATAATCTTCCTTCTTCTTTTGCTCCTGTGTTTCATCTTTTGCTTCGGGTGTTCCGCCGCACATGTCACGTTCTCTGCGAGGCATGAATAGAACAATGTTTCTTGAGGGAATGAATAGAACAATGCTAACAATGAGATGACTAGCAAACTAGATCATTTTTTATCGCCATATGGCGCTGGGCTGCCGTGTTTCGTGTTCCTCCATCGCAGTACTACTCCAGTGGAAAACTTGAGTATACCACACGGTTCTTTGCTCCTCCTCGATCAGGTCGTCGGCGCATTTATACGAGCAGTTAAATCACAAGGCCCCGCCTTCCAGCAGTAATGAGCCGTCAAATCACAAAGGCCCTCGCCTCTCGTGAAACCGACCAAGCTAGACTGCCCCGCCCTCTAGCCTTTTAAAAAATGTGTACTTTTGTACAACAGTAGTATCGATGGATTGCGCCATGGAGCAAAACTTGAAATTAAAAAAGGTGGTACATATAGAGAGCACTCGTCGCCAAATTATGCATATAGTACTATTAAAAAGGCTAGTCACAATAATGGTGTCCAGCACAACCCACCCCTCAAATAAAACTTAGAGGGTGCTTGGATACGTTTTAGTCCCATGACTAAAAGTAGTGGGACTAAAACATGCCAGCCTCAACCATGCTTGGATCCAAATACTAAAAAGACTAAAATCAAGTTAATGAGCATTTATTATCCTCCAAACTCTCCAATCCAGAACTCGCCTGTGTTAAAGGAGAGGAGTTAAATGAGTAGAGAGAGGACTAATCCACATTTTAGTAGGGTTACCCCTGACTAAAAAATTTTAGTCTCAAGACTAGTTTTAGCCCCTCTTTGGTCAGGGGTGCTTGGAACTTTAGTCCCTCTTTGGACACCTAACTGAATCCGAGCGATTGCACTGCAGGCTACACATTACTGAACCCGAGCGATCGATCGATGGTTGTTAACTGAACCTGATCAAGCGATTCCTTCGCTACTGCTGCTAACTGAAGCCGATCGATGCTGCCTCTGGGATGAACAGTGACATTGTGTGTGTGTGGGGGGGGGTTGGATGAACAGTGAGCGGTGGCGTTGCCTCTGGATGAATAGGACCCCGTGGTGTGGTGGAGGGCTGGATGAACAGTAGACGGTGGAGGGGTGCCCGTGGAGGGGTGGTTGAACAGGACCCCGTGGTGTGGAGGGCTGGATGAACAGTAGACGGTGGAGGGGTGGTTGAACAGTAGCCGGTGGAGTAGCCGCGGTGGAGACTGGATGAACAGGAGCCCGTGGGGGCTGGAGGAGGTCGACGGTGGAGACGAACAGTATCCCGTGGAGTCCCGTTTTGCGCTACGCCACACCCCTCCCGATGAACAGGACCCCCGTTTCGACCGTAGGAGGTCCGTTTCGTCCGTTTTGCGGTACGCCACACCCCTCCCGATCAACAGGACCCCCGTTTCGACCGTAGGAGGCCCGTTTCGTCCGTTTTGCGGTACGCCACACCCTTCCCGATCAACAGGACCCTTGTTTCGACCGTAGGAGGTCTGTTTCCTCCGTTTTGCGATACGCCAGACCCCTCCCGATCAACAGGACCCCGTTCCAAACGTAGGAGGTCCGTTTCCTCCGTTGTGCGGTACACCAGGCCTCGTTTCCATTGCCTGTTCCGTCCAAGCCCTCCCGATGAACACGACCATGCATTCCGTTCCGACCTAGCCGGTTGGCTCCCACGCGTTCCGTTGCCTCCCGATGAACACGACGCATTCCGTTGCCTCCCCATGAACAGGACGCATTCTGTTGCCTCCCCATGAACACGACGACGACGCTGTTTCTCCGTTCCGACCCAGCCATGTACACGAGCCCTGGCCGTACGTATGCGCGAGTAGGCGTTCGAGACCCCGCCCGTATGTACACATACGTGGCCGTATTTTCTTTCTTGCACCCTGGCCGCTGTACGTACGTGTACATGCTACGTGCGCGCCTCTACTACGACACGTACGCGCCTCTACTACGACACGTGCGCGCCTCTACATCCACCAGTATATATGTACATACACGTTCGCGACCAGAATGACAACGCTACGTACGCTTCGACCAGGTGGGTCCCGACTGTCAGGCACTTCCTTGCCTGCGAAGATGTAGCTGGTGGGTCCCAGCAGTCAGGGGGGCAAATTGTTTTTTTGCCCGGACGCACTTCCTTGCGTGCGAAGATGTAGCTGGTGGGTCCCAGCAGTCAAGGGCAAACGTTTTTTTCACGAAATACGGTGGCCCGTCCGATGGGTCCCCACTGTTAGGTGGAGGAATAATTATTTTGCATGTAATAAGGAGGCACTTCCTTGCTGCGGTCGTGGACCCAGCTGTCAGCCTCTCCACGTACAATCCACGTCCGATGGAAGCCGTTCCTTGAGCATGTTGACCACGCCGTGCCGAGAGCACCAGGGCGGTGGACGACGGCGAGGCCTAGGAAGGGGACGACGCGGAGCTGGGGAAGACGCGGCAGTGGATGCCCACGCGTAGAGGAGTACGAGGGTTCACTGGTTCGCTGCGGTGTGAGGCTATCGTCGCCGCAGAATAACAGGGGGTGTCGGTCATTGACCACGTTGACCAGGCCGCGCCGAGAGCGCCAGGGTGGTGGACGACGACGAGGCCTAGGAAGGGAACGACACAAAGGCAGGGAAGACTTGGCAGTTGTTTCCCACGCGGAGGGGAGTATGACTGTACGAGGGTTTACTGGTTCGTCTGCCATTGCCGGAGAATAACAACAGGTGTGGGTGAGTAGAGGGATGGCTAGGCCAGCGATGGGAGTATGGTGGGGCGGTGAGGCCTGCGTGGTAGCACAGCCGGCCGCGGGGAGGAGGGAGCAGGCAGTCCCGCCGGCGCTTGTTTGAGCGGCTGGAGCAGGAAGAGCAGAGATTGAAGAAGCACGACGGCCGTTCGATGGACATCCAACAGTCACTGCTTGTGCGTCAACCTTTTTTTAGGAAAGCCTCAAATATGTGGAAAACAGCATACAGTCCATTTGCCATTATTTCCAATAATTTACAGCCCATTTGCTAATTCTTAAGGTTTTTTTGGGGCCCATATTCTTTTTGTTAGCATTACAACCCATATTGTGGCCACGGTTAAAAAATTATACGAAATTTTGCATATTTCGGTGCGGTCTGAACTGTTTTTAATACCGAAATTTCGACTCACATTCAAACTGATTTTAAAAATAAATGTATATCAATATAAAATCCAACAAATTCTCCACGCATAAAAATTAATGTAATTTAAAATCTCGAAATGAAAAAAAGATATTTGAAACTAATTGCCGGTTTGATGTGTTTTAAAATTGTACAACCCATTTCTCATTACTGATGGGCCATTATCTCGGCCAGCCGAATGAAAGCTCTCCTCGTCTTGAAAGATTTGCAGCCCAACAGGCCTGACAAAGCGACTTACTTGGCAAATCACAAAAAAACTGGGATGTGGTCGTGGACCCAGCTGTCAGCCTCTCCACGTATAGTACTCTTCCGATGGAAGTCGTTCCTTGACCACGTTGACCACGCCGCGCGGAGAGCACCACGGCGGTGGACGACGACGAGGCCTAGGAAGGGGACGACGCGGAGCCGGGGAAGACGCGACAGTGGAAGCCCGTGCGGAGAGGAGTACGAGGGTTCACTGGTTTGGCTGTAGTGTGAGGCTGCCGTCGCCGCAGGGCCTGGCCAGCGGTGGGAATAGTAGGGGACGGTGAGGCCTCCACGGCAGCACAGCCGGCCACGGGAGGCAGGAGCATGCGGCACGACCGTCGCTGCTTTGGGCGGCTGGAGTAAGAAGACCGGAGGTTGAAGAAGCACTACGACCGTTGGATGGACATCGTACGGTCACTGGAGCTAGAATGGTTCATATTGACTATGTTGACAAAGCCCTTCGTCCCCGTCAACTTAGTAGGCCCACAAGTCAGCCTCCCACCAAGGTGGGTCCCAGCTAGCCGGGGGAGTATTCATTTTTTTGTGCGTAATAAGGAGGCACTTCCGGTGGGTCCGAGCTGACAGCGGGGGGAACGTTCTTTCACGAAATACGGTGGCCCGCCAGGTGGGTCCCAGCAGTTGGGGGGCAAACTTTTTTTTCGCAAAATATGGTGGCCCGTCCAGTGGGTCCCTGCTGTCAGTTGGAGGAATCATTATTTTCCGCGTAATAAGGAGGCACTTACTTGCTGCGGCCGTGGACCCAGCTGAGACTCTCCACGTACAGTATACTTCCGATGGAAGTCGTTCCTTGACCACGTTGACCTCGTCGTGTTCCGTTGCATGCATGCGTCCATGGGCATGATGCGTCCCCACTGTCAGCCTCTCACGTACAGTCATCTTCCGATGACTCTCGGTTGTTGACCACGTTGACCACACCGTGCCGAGCGCACCTAGACTGGAAGGACCCGGAGATGGGGAAGACGGGGCAGTGGAGTCGCAGATGGAGAGGAGTGGGAAACTTCACTGGTTCGGGTGCGCGACAGCACAGCCGTGGTGCCGCCCACGGGAGACAGGAGCAAGAACAGAGGTTGAAGAAGGAGTACGGCTGTTGAATTAACATCCAATGGTCCAGCTGCTAGAATCATTTGTTGATTAAGTTGACAAAGCTATGCATACATGTCCGCTTAGTAGGCCCACAAGTCAGTCACCAAATCTGATGGGTCCCAGCTGTCAACGGGATGAATAATTTTTTTCGCAAAACAAGGAGGCACTTCCTTCCGTGCGAAGATACAGCCGGTGGGTCCCAGCTGTCAGGTGGAGGAAACATTTTTTCAGCTTAATAAGGAGGAACTTTCCTTGCGTGCGACCATGGACCTCGTGGGTCCCAGCCGCCAGGCTCTCCACGTACAGTCCTCTTCCAATGACTCTCGTTTGTTGACCACGCCGCATCAAACGCAGTGAGGCGGTGGACGACGGCGAGGCCCCGGACGGGAACGACTCGGAGATGGGAAAACGCGGCAGTGGAGTTGCAGATTGAGAGGAGGAGAAGGGTTATAACTGGTTCTGTTGCGGCGTGGGGCTGTAGTCTGTGGAGAATAACAGGAGGTGTCAAGGGGTGGAGGGATAGCCTGGCCGGCGGTGGGGTAGCGCTTCACAGCGATGCGTGCTAAGCAGAGCCGCTAGCCGCCGGAGGCCAGACCAGGCGGTCCCGGCGACGCTGGAGGAAGAAGACGAGAGATTGAAGGTGCATGCCGGCCATTGGATATAAATCCAATGGCTGTGGATGACACAATCATTTGTTAACCAAGTTGACAACGCCCTGCGTAGGCTTCGACCTATTGGCCCACACGTCAGCCTGCAAAAATGTGGCATATATTTAACCCATGTTTTCTAGAATGTACAGTCCATTTGCTGGGCTGGGTGAACAAATAATTTCGCGTCAATCAGGCCCATTTATATTTTCTAAGAAATCCCAGCCCATTTGCACTTCCTTGAAATACACGTATTAGGTGGGCTTGTTATATATATAATGTTATGTTAGAAGGAGCAATTGATATCAAAGAATAAACCGGAGAGGCACATTACATATATATATAATTAAGAAATTAGCGAGTTATTGCTCAAAATAAAAATGAGCGCGTTATTATTAAATTGGTCCTTAAAATCTTCGCAAGTTTTTGTACGCAATCACCAGGATTTTCCTTGCCTGTGAGTTGAAAACAACCAGGATTTTCCTTGCCAACTTCCGTTAAACATTTACTTTTATAAGTTAATAACACGTGGGATGTTTTTATAATGTATATATAAGTTTCTATAAAATATACTATAATAGTAATAATATAAATCTTTCCCTAATAATAAAGCACGGATTGACTCTTTGGGTTCACGGTCACAATACGCTTCTTTCCCTGAATTTACGCTTTCAGTTTTTTTCTGTTAGTTTTGATCGACAATCCGTCCAATTGTTGCGAGACGGTACTAAAAACTTTGTCCATCCAATTGGTCCACGTCCACATTCTCTTATTGGGCCTGCACGCATGTTTTGGCCTGCATGCACGCTTCTGTATCTGTACCTTACCTGATTTTCACACATGTACTCGGAGTAATCCCAACTCGATTGCTTACATGAAAGTCTACTAGTTTATATACCTAGGAAAATTGCATATCAACAACGAGCCTCTTGAATCAACAAACACAGAATGAGAATGAAGGGAAATTATACAACAAAACGGCAGCCTGGCGCGAAGCTGTTCAGTCCGGCTCTCGCCTGGGTGAGGAAGCGGAGGCACAGCACGTAGATGCCTGCGATGCAGCCTGTTCCACACACTGGCCACCTCTACACCACGCATGACATGGACACGAGCGCGGCGGCAGGGTGGCTTGAGGCTCATGGTGGACCGGATCCAGTGAGGGGAAGGTCGGATCCGTCGGCTTGGAGAGGGAGGTGTGGAGGAGCATGCGGGACAGAGGGCGGAGGAGGATGGAGGCGGAATGCCGAGGTCGGGCTGTGGACTCGGAGTGGAGGAGCCACGGAGAGGCCTAGGAGCCACCACGGCAGCCACGAGAGCGAGATGGGCCTGGCCATGCTCGGCGGTCGTCAGCCGACTTCGTGTTTCTCTGCTGATGATCCCTGACCACCTGCTGCCCGGGGTCGGCTACATGCTGTTATCTCAGTTTGCTTGGTAGTTTCATTCTTGCTTAAGATTAGACCTAGCCGTGTAGATGCAAATGGACATTGGAGGTACAGTGTTGGCACTGACAACTTGGATAAAAATATTTTTGTATGCACTCCGAGTGGGTCAGTCTATATACACTTAAGTTTTCACATTCAGTTTCCTTCAGTTAGACGACATCAAGGAGATAATGCACTCCTTTTTTCTGAAAAAATATCATAAGGGACATATTTTGGAAGAATGACAAGCCATGTTGGCCGTAGTTGGAGTGAAAGAATTACAATTTTTTTGTGCCAAATAATCAATTATAGCACTGGTTCAGAAAAAAACCGAAACCATGAGAAATGTTGTTGTTGGATGTCAGTGCGCATCATATATCCTCTTGGCCATGCCGGTCATAACAGCAACAACTTTCTTCAGGCTGGTGATGCTCATATTGTCAATCATTCTCACTATGGTGCCCGAGACAAAAACTCCTAAGGTAGTTTGGTAATTTATGATGTTATTACACCAGAGCACATGTAATGACAGACCCGGTAAAGAAGAATAGAACGTAAGTGTGTGCCATATTTTTTTCCCGTTGCAATGCACGGGCCCTTTTGCTAGTATATATAATGTGGTTAGAAGGGAAAACATAGATTGGACACAACATTACTTTTATACGAGACCTGTGTTTTATACCCCACAGTAGGCATACTAATAGGTTCACACACAAATACAACAGTAAAGGTAAACATTCATATCAAACTCAGGTTCACAGGACACGTTCATATTCATAGCCAACATTCACTATCAACAACTCAAAAGATTCATATATACACAAGCTCAGCATATCTATGCATCCAAATGATTGATAGATCACACGACAATATTCATACATAATTCACAAAAAGATTCAGATATACACATGTTCAGTATGTTTATGCATCCAAATGATTGAGATCACAACCAATATGATCCATGGATGAACTTTAATTACCTAGGGTACAGACTGGTAAATGGTGTTCAATCGGAGGTACTTCTTGCTAAAATTAGTTCTTGTACGAGTAAACTTTTGAGTACATAAGAGGCAGCACAGACAATCTGAACTTTGCTTGTAGGTTTATCCTCAAATAGTGGCCTCGTGCCGAGGGAGGTTTGAGCAACTTGGCCACTACTTTCATCCAGCTAGTTTACTGGCTCATCTTGGTCCTGTATCTCGCCAAAATTCTACATTGCAGACGAGAAAGGAGGCGGTTGAGAAAATGAACCACCCAAATTTTTTGTGCAGTTCAACTGAAATGGAGCATCCTTGGCGTGCAGACTGATTAAGTGCCAGATGAATATACGCGTCAACCAACTTGTCTGGAATCTTTATACTCCATGCCATATAGTTCGCTACCATATGTGCCGATAACCAAAAGGCACAAGTTGGGACCAAAGACTGGACTGCGATTTTTTGGGCTATGCACCAAGCAATATTTTTGGCGTTCACTCTCCTAATACTTGGAGTTTGACAATTGGTTGACGCCGGTTGATACTCGAATGAATGTAGGCACTTCTTGTCAACATCGATGCTTGTCTGAGTGAACTTTGGAGTACATAGCAGCAGCATAAGTACCTGTCCATCTGATCATTTTGTGCAGTTCTACTGAAATCACCCGATGTAATGATTTGCTTGCGAGTTCAGGCTCCAAATTACTCCTTTATGAAATCGGCAAATAGTAGCACAATACCAAAGTACCAATACATATGACAGGCACAATAATCAGGATAAAGACCAGTACCAACCTGTGTGAGGTAGCATATCAATTACTATTTCCTTTGACTGGAAGCCGAGATAAGCCAAGCGACTGGCAGCAAAGGAAGAAAGCAAGCGGAGATTAGCGACTGACAGGAAAGGACAGAAGCTATTGAGGCAATGAAGCACCCAAAGTTTTTGTGCAGTTCCACCAAAATCAAGCATCCCTGTTGGCACATATATTGAGAGAGTGAGATTACTGTAATAGTGGGACTAGTTGATGAAACATACACTAACAAATAGAAGCACCCTCATTATCTTAATGGGTAAAGTTAGCAACATAGTAGTCTTGCTTAAAGAGAGGTATTAGTTTATTTAATCAGTGCCAATTAGCTCAACTCAACACTCAAAGCATTGCCATTTATCATAGGTTGCAAAACTTTAACATGCAAAGATAAATGAGTTTCTCATGATAGTAGCACGATACAAATAGAGATGACAACAAACTAATATGGATGAAGGCCTTAGGCCCGTACCAACCTGAGAAAAAAAGCTTATTCATGTAGTCCCATAAGAGATGATAAAGCACTCACTGGAATCACACAATAGTATATATTTTTGTGCACTTTAAATGTATGGTTGAAATCACTCTTGTTTACCAGTGCTGAGATTATATCGAAAGATTATCAAGAACTTCCAGCAGAGTTAAAGCACTGGCTGGGATACAGTTCATTGTATTGTCTTGTGTAGTTGCACTAAAATGTATGATTGGCACAACATGATCCCTGTTTGCACAAGTAGGAACAAGGTGAAACCTTCATTAGCTTAGTGAGAAAGGATAGGAAGACATTAGCATATTACTCAAATAGTAGCATCAAATTCATGATGGACAATACACAAAACATTGCCTCATTGAACCAATGGCAATAAATTAACATGCAAAACAATAGCACTATTATGTCATGACACTAATAATATTCCCTCCCTGCTCCACCACATGATTCACCTCCATAGACAAACATACACACGTACATGCTTCAGCATAGGGTCCTACTAAAGATTTGTTTAACTCCAACAGGAAAATTAGGCAGTAATAAATTAGTGGTACTTAAGTACTCCTAATTAATTAAGTGAGACAACAGAAGTGGAAGGGCTCCCTGGAGTATCGTCTCACATGTAAGGTAGTCGTTACCGGAGCCCTTG
Source organism: Triticum urartu (assembly GCF_003073215.2). Taxonomy (NCBI): domain Eukaryota; kingdom Viridiplantae; phylum Streptophyta; class Magnoliopsida; order Poales; family Poaceae; genus Triticum; species Triticum urartu. The sequence continues at coordinate 550,233,772 of NC_053023.1, forward strand.
AATGGCCTCGACTGAGGCCTCTGGCTTCAGCAAGATCGCCTTGGCACTGTTTATTCTTCTTCTTCTTCCTCTTCATGCTCTGTTTCTCTTTCTCCTCACCAGTTGGTGAAACCAAGTACATGATTGGCCTTCTAATTTAGAATTGGTTTTGTCAGTGTGGGAGTACAAGTGTACTAGTAAAAAACAACATTATTTTCTCATGGCAGTCAGAAAATAGAGATGAACACATGCATTAAATATCATTCTTACCTAAAGGAAGGTTATGGTGCAAATATGGATGATGAGGATTGGAACACAGATCTCCCTTTGTGCAGTTCCACCAAAATGAACCAGCTGTTCCATTCTGACATTCTAGTTAAACATCACAAAAGTCACTTCTTTTAAGAAGAGTTTTGTGCAGTGCACCAAAAGGTCACAACAGCAACCAGGTGAATTGGATATCCCTGTTTGCACAAGAAGGCACAGAGGAAACAGTCAGAGTCTCAAACAATTACAGGCAAAAACATTTGGCTAAACTTGTCATGGCTTATAACAGTGGCATGGCTTCATTTTTACTAGGGACATTAGATTAAGAACAGTGGGTGCACCAGCAGTCCAGCACCATGTACGTAAACAGGGGCATAAAGTGGTGATTCATAGTTTGTTGCCCCAAGAAACAAACATCCAAGAAACATATCTGGGTTGGTCCCATTTTGTTCACTCTAGCCACCTACTCCTATGTGTGGATAGCAAATCTAGTCCTGGTTATACCACTATGTGTAGCGTTACCCCTATATTTCCCTTTTCGACCAAGAGACCGGTTGGATGACCAGTCTGTACTACTTTCACCCCCTTTCCTTCCTGTTTGTACCAGGTCCGATGTACATACTAAATTCCCCCACCCCCACTTTATTTCTTGTTTGAACCAAGTACTCCCTCCATTCGGAATTACTTGTCATCAAAATGGATGTGTCTAGAACTAAAATACATCTAGATACATCCATTTCAATGACAAGTATTTTCGGACGGAGGGAGTACAAGATTCGACTCCATGAAGTAGCTTTACCTCTAACAATAGAAGAAAAAAAATACGTGACGTTGGACCATCCGATCGAGAGGGGCTGAGAGGTAGAAAATGATGCACATGCAGCGACGTAGTGAGCTGGGGAAGTAGAGCTAAGGCGGTTTCGAACGAAGATATACCTGAAGGTCGTCGGGATGTGGATAGGTGGGCGGCGGGAGGCCGGATCCGCCCACATGCAATGACGAAGGGATCGGAGGACCTCCCGCGCTGGCGCTCGACCAGAGATAACGGTGCGGCCGACAGTGGGTCTCCTCCCTCGCTGTCGACAACGGCCTAAACGCTACCCCTCCTCCCCTTCACCGGCGGAGGGGGATACGTCCGGATCTGTAACCAGCGGTGAGGATAGAAAGCCAATGTTTTTTGAAGGGAGAAAGACAGTGTTACTACCCCTATCTTGTTTAGATCTGGAGAGGATGAGAGTGTGTGAATAGAGCAACCCTAGCAAGCAAGCGCGGAGGCTTCGACCTATATATACGTAGTGGGGTAGTTTTCCTTTTTCACTCCATCAAAACAATCATTTAAAATTGTGTACTACTACATGCCAGGTCGCGGTTTTTTTAGTTGTTGATTGTTTTTTGAGATAGCTACCCGCTTGTTCCAAGTGGTGTTATGTTGTGCCAGGTCGCACTTTGTATCGTTCAAGTCTGGTACTACAAGTCCCTCCATTAAACGAAAAACCACACCCTCGTAAAAATTGTGAACAAGCCCATGGCTAAAATTAGCAGAAACGTGGGTTGCCCCAACATGCATTATTATTTATATTTTCTACTCCCTCCGTTCCTAAATATAAGTCTTTTTTATTAGCCACACCTAAGACAAGAATTTTTTTATTAGCAGTGAACCCCACATGTCATAGACACAAAAATTGTGGCAAGATTCCCTTAGGCAAGCCAAAGTGTGTCTAACAATTTGAGCAACTCAGGTTAGGCAAGTGTGGCAAGTGTGGGAAAAATAATGTGGCAACATAAGACAAACATAGTCACAATCCAAACAGCCCCGTAATTTTTTGTGACATGCATGAAAATTTGGTTAGTTAAATTTATAGTCAAAATTTGGCAAGGTGCATCAAATCAACACATGCAAGTATCAAAAGGAAAGTCACGGCATGCATGCATGCGTTGTACTCCCTCCGTTTCCAAATATAAGTCTTTTTAGAGATTGCAACAAGTGACTACATACGAAGCAGAATATGTCTACTCCTACATACGAAGTAGCCCATTTGAAATGTGTAAAAAGACTTATACCGAGTGCAGTGCTTTGATGTGTCGCGTCAACTCGTACAAGACCGAGAAATTTGATTACTGCAACGCCCTCTCCCTCGCGGACTGAGCTCCGGTGCCTTAACTGCACCTGCCTTTGGCTGCATGACAAGAGGGCCAACCACCTGTTGGGCCCACCTGCCATAGACGCAAAGGCAGGAGCAGTAAGTAGAAGCTTTCGCTACACGCTATCCCTCCCGCACGAGGTGGACGGACATGCAGCAGTGGATTCGATACTGTAGAAGTAGGAGTAACATCATTGTTTGTCTTCTCGAAGAGGCGAAGATCCAAGCGCAACCCAAACGTGGCAGTTGCGAACGCTCGCGTGGTGCGGTTCCTTGGAGTACTAGCCAGGCTCTTGCATGAGACAAAATTGCTATTGTTTAACAATTAAACTCCATTATCCATTGGTTGATACTCATTCTGCATAGGTCCACGCGCTTAGCACCGTTTCCTCCTGGGTCACCAATGTTTATTTGCTAATTAATAACATTGCATGCAATGAACTAGCCATTGCAAGTCATTAAAAGCATGCACACCTCTCATCTCTTATTGGTTGATATGTCAAGAAACAAGAAACAAGGTAGAAGTTAATGCACCGCGCCTAAGTGTTTTGGGGCTATTTGGTTTTCGTAAGATGACTTACACACCTAGACGGAGGGAGTAGTATAGCCCTGTAAACCAGAAAGGAGTATTTGCCTTTCTAGAGATTTCAACAAGTGACTAGACTACACCGTGTGCAGTACTCCCTCCCTTCCGGTTTATAGGGCTCAAATCTCATGAACCAAGGCATTTTGCGATTGGAGGAATGTATCTCGTACTTTACAAAACTACCCTAATTAAACTCATGCATTAATTACATAGTTCTCTCGTTTTCCTCTCCGCCTTGGTCGCGGTGCACAATATTGAGCACTCCTATATGACTAGCCGCTCTATCTACATGCGGGACATTTCAAAGCATCCGGGCCCGCGTGCCATCCACCAAATCACAACGAGGTGCTACAGTCGAGACTCACCTGTCACCTCGGTGTGGCCGTCATGACCCGTCATATCACAAAACTCACACCTTTACCAGTAGTGGTAAGGTGGCCTCCAAGTTGGACTGGACGAAGCAACCATCATTTCACTGGAACACTCGTTCAAGCCCTTTCTTCCCTTTCTTGAAGAAAACCTCACTCCAGGCTACTCACTTCTGCCATTTTTAATCTGTACCGACGAAGGAAAGGTGGGCGAATCAGTTATGCTGCTATATTTTCATCCCAAGAATCTTCTTTTTGTGAAGCACCGACTGATTCTCACATCCTATTATTTTCCCGTTTTCATTGCGATTGTGGTTTCCTTTCGATTGCTTTTTGTTTGTCAGTTCATTGATGGATCCTGGAGCACTAGGCAAAGAGTTGCCGGTGGACAACCCACTGGAGACAGTGATCTCCAGGAAGCAAGCACCGACCAACGAGTTGACCATGTTGGCGGGCCAACCCATGGAGACGAAGAACTCCAAGAAACAAGCACTGGCCAAAGAGTTGAGGACGTTGGCGGATGAACTCCTCAAAGGAAGTTGGAAGAACAGCAAGGGCCCCATCGTGCCTACCCCAGGAACTCTGATTGCCACCTATGTGAGGCTCAAGACCGAGTTTGAGGAGATAGTCGCCGTTGAGAAGCAGTATTCGCCTGGCCAGGTGATGGCCCCCATCGAGGACGAGGAGATGGCCCCCGGAGGGATGAGATCCCCCGGTGAGCTGCACAAGGTAAAAAATAATGGCTTATTACCATATTTGTGGTTTTTGATTATTTGCAATGTGCTTGCTAATATGTTAGGGTTGTGCAGGTGCCGGTGGACGTCCTTGATGATTCCGATGTCGTGGCCCGTCCTATTGGCATCGCCCGAGAGATCGATTCCGATGCCGCTGTCCATCTTGTGGATATCGCCCCAGAGATCGATTCCGATGTCGTGGTCAGTCCTGTGGACATCGCCCCAGAAATCGATTCCCATGCCGCTGTCCGTGCTGTGGTCATTGCCCGAGAGATTGATGACAAGAAATAGTTGGTCGCGCTAATCCTTCAGGGTAGTTTGCATTACCCTGTGTTTAATTACCAGAACGATGCGTGTTATCAAACCATCTTAGGGCTAGTGCACTGTCTTGTGTGGGCGGATCTTGCTACTTTTGTTTGATAGTGAATCATGCGATGAATCATGTGAACCCTCTCTGAGTTATGGAAACAGATGTATCCTCACCAGCTTTTGATGTAATATATGGCATGCTTAGATGTAAGTTTGAACTGTTTATCATATCAGTAGGGCTTGTTTGATGATTCTTGGTGTTAGTAGGCTAGCTACTGTGCGATCTATAGTACTTGCAAAACACTCACCGAAGAGAAATGTTGGGGCTCATGAGCTCGTGGTACGCTTATACTTATCCCTTGTCGATCGACCAATAGCCCTAGCTCCTAAAATTGTAGGCTTAGCGATCGATCAGACAATAGTTGACATACAATCAGGCCTCATTTGGTTCATAGGGTAGGAAAATCGTAGCAAAAGTATAGAGAACGTGCAACACAAAATCATAGCAGTGCAGAGACGTACTCCCTTCGTTCCAAAATAGATGACCTAGGCGGGTTAGTTTGGCCTAGTGGGTTTCAGTGATATGACGTGGTACATTGCCGTCCAGTCTTCGCGTGTGGTAGCAGTATTGCGGGTACAGTAAGTTTTCTTGAAGAAGTGGAATTCAACGAAGTCATGATGGTTCCTTCGCCCGAACAACTTAAAGTGGGAAAGGTTGGGCCTGCGATACGACCGGGGTAGACTAGGATAATTTTGTGCATGGCTGGTGGACCAGGATGGTCGACGTCCCACATGTCGGTGAATGAAAGTATTATTTCCGATATAGAGGACGAGAAACGAGTATTCATTGTTTATTTTTGATGAAAGCTATTGTCTCCACTGTTACGACAGAGGAGTGTGAAACACGGCAGCCCAATGAACTTGGCATGTGCACCACTCCCTCCTTCCTCATGTAATGCCCAGGTTACAACTTTTTCTCACTTTCTCTCTATCTATTTCCTCTCAAATGTTTTTTACCTTTCTTTTTTAAGACACAATTGTTTTTATGCCTTTTTTAGAATTATTTTTTGTACCTAGGAGCACGTGTAGAGACGGGCTCTTGCAGAGCCCACTCCTTGACTTTGTCAATGCCTCTCTCTCCTCCACATAAGGAGTACTACTTGCTATGCATGCATGCGGCGGGCAGCTGGCGTCTTGAGGGGCCAGGGTGGTGAGAGCAGGCTCCGGAAGTGGTCCGGACTCCAGCATGGCCCACCTCACATTATCACCATATATTTCTTGGAGTCCATGCGCGGCGGGCGGGCGATCTCTTCTCCCTCCCCCGTTTCTCTCTTCTCAGCCGACGCCCGCCGAGGGATTAGATTCGTTTATTCAATTACGATCCCACATGTCAGTGAAATTGCAAGACAACGCGTGTCCCCTCTGGTGAGCGGCGTGCGAGCCAGACTGTCGGGGTTGCGACGCGTACGAGTCGTAAGTGTGCCACCTTTTCCTTTAGAACTTGCGAAGCGTATAATTTTCGCACGATCGATCGATAGAAATCCAAAACAAAATGACGAGGGCGGTGCTTTCCCGCTCGTTAGGCGGGCTAGTTCGAGTGATATGACGTGCTGCAGTGCCGTCCACTTGCTCCATTTTTATGTAAGCAAGAGTTTACACTCTTACGCGGGAGGAGTGCGAAACACCGCGGATCTGATTTTGATCGAGGGATAATTGTTCCTTGCCAAATAATGGAGGATTGTTAGCGATTATAGCATGATAGTTAGGGCATCTCCAGCGCTGGCCCACAAATTTACACCGGCATCTGTCCGAGGACACTGATGGATGCCATCCGATGCTGCCCGCATACCTTTCGACAACTATATGAACTAACCGGACGAAATTCATGCAAACAAAGCAAATTTCAAATTAACCGGATGAAATTCATTACATTTCAAAAACTTCTCCTACAAACTGGACGAAATTCATTACATATTTCGCACAAACCATACTAAAACTTACTGTAAACCTAATCTAAACGATCGCCGGCGCCCGACCACCATGCCCGGCCATGAACCCGAGAAAGCCGGCCATTGCCTTTGCCTCCTCCTCATCCGCCTCGATAACCTCCTCCTCCGGATCACAAGGTTATGAAGATTTCCGCCTCCACGTCGCCGTCAAGCAGCTAATCGACCGCCGATGTTTACCCCACCAAGCTTGGCATCGACTGAGTGAAGTAGCGGTGGCCTTCCCGGGACAAGAGCAGCGGCGACCTACCGTGTACTACTCTTCCTCGCTGCCGGCTGCGCCCACGCACGTGCGCCGGCTTCGTGGTCGTGGCGGCGGAGGGCGGCCGGGGGTGGCGGCGATCTCCTTCATTTGCTCCTGCGATAGTATGTCTAAGAGAGCTTTGGAGCGTGCCCGGAGCAGAGCCGCCGATGTCCCTCATCTGCTCCTGCGACAGTACGTCCAAGAGAGCTTCGGAGCGCCAGGAGGCCATGGTTGAAGTGGTGCGGACAGAAGGAAGGGACCGGAGGAGAATAAGTGTGGGTCTTTGGCTATGGCTGGGAGCTAGGGATCAAGTTAATATAGCGGGCGAATGGCAATGAGCCGCGGCAGACGGATGGACAACTGGCGCCGGAGTAGGTTCGTCGGGCGTCAATGCGGACGCTGCTTCAGTGACTTAACTGCAGATGCATTTGGGTTACTGACATGTGGGTCCAATGGGCATCTGGCCCGCATGTCAGTGACACACCAATTGCACCTGTAGTTAAGTCCGGTGAATGCGACATTGACATTCTGGAGAGACGTGACCGTTTCAGGCGGGAAGCGCGCGCTAGCGATGCAAGGGGTTTCGGTGTGCAGTGGCACTAAGATCGGTCGCTCACGATAGTACATACTCCGTACCATACTACCATAGTACCCTCTCTAGCTTAGGCTGTTTTATAGATTGTCGTTGTGATGGACGATATACATGAGCAAGGCGGTCCGAGTATGACCGTTGGTGTTGAGCCAGGTGAATACATGCTCGGCGTTCGCGTAGGCCTCCATCAAACGTCTAAACAGTAATGTCAGGCACCGCCGGGGCGTGCAAGTGATGGGCTCACCGTTTGTGTTGCGCCATGAGCAGGACTTTGATTTGGAGGGCGACGTGCATGCATTAGCATGCTTTGACAGCGTGAGCGTGAGTGTCTGACGTGAAGTATTTCATTTTTATTTGGCCGACAAGGGTGCGTTGCAGCGATGAGTCCGTGGTTTGATTCCCCACATACGCATACTTTTGGTTTTTATAGTATTTCTTTCTCCATTGACAGGTAGACCCGCATAGATAGATAAAGAACACGAGCTGATGAGGCGCATGTGGACTATTTGACTGGTCAACCAGACAAATACGGAGCTATACGCTGAGCCAGTGACCGTATAATCACCATATCTCGTATACAATGATCAAAGTGAGCTATCAAGACAAGTCCGATGACCGCCAATGCATTTTACTCGGTAATAAATGACCAAGATTGAAGGGGAATCCAAATTTGCTTCGTCTTCTATCCTTGAGCTCTTGACAAACCAATGCACTATATGATTGTCCGGCCACTCCACCCCAGAGCTCTCACCAAGCGTCGTTCATGCCACCGCGCCGCACACTAACCGGTAAGGCAGCGATGGCATCCCGCCGCGCCGAGTTCCTCGCCGCCCACGACCGCACACAAAATGGTAGGGAAGCGATGGCATCCTGCCATGCTGAGTTCATCGCCGCTCGCGACCTCACAACTATGTGGGAGGAATTTGAAGATGCCAAGGCCGAATGGGCGGGAGAGCAAGAGGCGGCCAAAGCCGCACAGAGGGAGCAGAAAAGTTAGAAAGCACTCAAGAAAAGAGAGGCCCACCGCCGCAAGAAAGAAAAGGATGCACGCGCTACTACGAAGAGGTCGGCGGAGATCCAAGCACGGTGGGGTGTCGCCGACAAAGCCGAGAAGGAGAACGACGGCGTCTAGCCAGCATGTGAGAAGTAGTAGTACTAGTAGTTAGTGTGTGTGTCTGTGTACGAGCATGTACCAATACTACTAGTTACTACTGTAGTTTTTAGAGCAAATTACCAGTACATTATCCTAGACTAAATGGAAAAATTCCTATCCTAAGCATCAAATGGCATCTCTTTCTCTATAGGAATTGAGATGCATGTCATCTCACTTCCTATGATTTTCATATTCCTATCCTATGAACGAAAGGAGGCCTCTATTGGAGTAACTACTGTAGCTAGCAGTACTGCTGGTACAGTAGTTTTCTTCAAGAAGCGGAATTCAACGAAGTCATGATGGTTCCTTCGTCCGAGCAACTTCAAAGTGGGAAGTGGGCCTGTGATTTGACGGCTCATTATTCATTGTTACTGCGGCGCGACGACCTGGGTGACTCTCCCTTGGAGTTTTGCGTGCATGGCAAGTGGACCAGGATGGTCGACGTCCCACATGTTGGCGAACGGAAGTATTCATTCCGCTATCGAGGAGCAAGGAAACCGCGTGGTATAGTATCACTGCTGATTGGTTCGCAAAAAATAATATCACTGCCGATTTATAATTATTTTTTATTTCTGATGAATGCTAGCATTTCAACTCTTACGATGAAGGGTGCCAAACATGGCACGTGCTGGATGTCCCACACGTCAGCGAAAGGAGTGGGACATGAACAACGTGGTAGAGCCCAGCGTAAAAAAATAGCATGGTAGAGCGTCTCCACTTCTTCCACTTCTAAGTCGGAGACCACACGTAGTAGTACTTAGTGGTATGAACGATACAAAGTGCGACCTGGAGAGAAAGACACGTCTAGTTGGAAGGTCTCGGGGCATACAAGTAAACAAATATTAAAGTTAATATGTGCCTCCAACTAATATAGTAGTAGTAGAGTACTTAGGCACGTACTTCATAACATCACCGTGCATTGCACGTACAACATTTAGTGGTAGTACATAGTAAGATACAAATGCCGCCCAAGAGTTCCCTTCTCGACCTACTTTTGGGTGTTTGGTAGAGTGTATGGAGGGTGCATGAGTCCACACTAGTTTAGCACAAATACACTAGAAGCATGCATGAAGAGGGGTGTTGAGTTGAGCATGCATGAAGAGAGAACAACTATGCTTAGAAGAGAACGCAACCAAACACACCCTATATGCCACGCATGTTCATACCATTTGTGCCTTTATACTTCACTTACTGCGCTACATTACTCAGGTTCGTACGTCCACTCCTGGGTACATGTCCGTCTCGTAGTTCCAGTCCCACGTGTTCTTCATATAGATGGAACAATCCTTGCATAACACGTGCACCTTGATGCTAGATGTCTCGCGTGTTGGCAAAAGGATGAACAAAGCTCACGTAAAAAAATAGAGTGGAAGAACATAGACTCTGGACGACCGAGAAGGAGCAAGGAACCTCGTGGTGGAGCGTCTACACTCATAATATTTAATATTATTCAGTGATATAAAATTAACCAATCATCTCCATAGTGGACTGGAAGAGTACGAAACACGACAGCCCAGTGTAGTTACATCATACTAGTACATGGCTAACCCATGCTATCACCATATTTCTTGGCTTCCGTGTGACACCTATCTCTAGTAATCCAGCAGCCCATATCGCTTCTCCCTCCTCGTCTCTATTAAAGTGCAGCGGGCTAGCATTTCTGCCGCCTATTGAGGTCGGTTAACTATCACATGTTAGCGACATTCCAAGAGCATTCTAAAAAAATTCCTTTCACGTTCCGTTTTCAAAAAGAAAAAAAATCCTTTCACGTATGAATTTGCATGTATGCTTTGAGCAACTTGCATGTCCTATACTGCTCATGTTTGATACTCTAACTTAGCTAGAGGTTAGACTAACTCATGACTAACCCTGAACTAATAGTAGCCAAAGAGGTGTTTGGGTGACAGGGTTAGATTGACAATAAATGCACTTCATGGAGAGAGAAAAGTGATTTTTCAGTGGTCCCAATGAGAACTATCTCCAGTTAGCACCTCTTGGGTGGGATAGTTTTTTTTGGTGGGTTCGGTGCAACTTGCTCCAATTTAAACTGTCATGCTTGGATACTTTAGGGCTATTTGAGCCCCAACTAGCTCAAACTAACTCTAACCCATGGATCCAAACAGGGCCTATGGCCAGTCTCGACGCGGAGCAGTCGCGTGCACCGGGAAGCGGCGCTCTCTCAGCCGTCGCGCCACTTCAAAGCCGGCGCCAGTGAGAGGTCGCCTCTGCTCTAGTCGGGCATTAATGCGGCACTGACGCTCCAGGGCGACGCTGACCGTTTCACGCGGGAAGCGCGCGCTGGCAAGGGAGTATAGGTTTTGAACCGTTTCAGGTGTAGTACTGGTAGTTTGCAAAACTACTCAATTATTGCACTCAGTTTCCTAAGAAATTGTGGTAAAAACGTTACTACACAGCCCGCTTCCCTTCTCCTTCCTCTTCCACCGCCCGCGCACGTCTGTGGGAAGCGACCGGTCAACCCTTATATAGGAGTGCTAGCACAAAAAGATGCATGCATGACCACTAAAATTTCCATATTAAAGCGCCGCTCCGGCGGGAGTATGGCGTATGTTGTTACCTTCGGCCGGCCCATGGCTACCGGGCGATGGTGACTAGAGAAGAAGCGGCGGGAGGGGAATGAATGCAGCTACTGTTTGGGTTCGCCTTCCGGCTTAAATAAATGCGCAGCATCACGTGTACCCGCGGGTGCACAAATTGTAACATACGTGTCTGCTTAAGTGGGCGTCACGTAACTGGTGTGTGTGTGACAGAGATTCTGAGAGACAGAGTGCGTGCGTGCGACTCTACTCTTCAGACATGTACTCAACCTTTTACATCGGGATATAAGTATAATGGTATTTACTTTAGCTAGTGATTTACGTGGCCATGTTAACGTGGTTGTGTTAAAAAATGTCACTTCCTGCTCGTGATTTGCGTTATATAATTACAAGCAAGATTCTCGTGCATTGCAGGGAACATCAATATGCATTTTTTTACAAAACACCTGTTGTGATTGACCCATGCAGGAGTAATCCCATGTGTAAAAACTAATGATATCTCAAGAATTTTATCGGAAAACTGGTATCTCGAGAATGTCATCGAAAAAATGAAAGATGAGAGATAAGGCGAGGAGGAGTGGAGCGTGGTGGTGACTCATGGTAGGAATGGGCGGAGGCATGGGGATGGACGGTGCCGGCAAGCGGCAGGCGGCCACCATGCATGCTAGATTGTTCCAAAGACTTATTCCTTTTTTAATTGCTGAGCAACATGAGGTTGCGGGAGATAATGATGTGGAGAGAGGTGCGGGTATCTTTTGTAAAATTATCATAGTTTGCTTTCTATCCACAGATATAGATCATACGGTCTGTATTACAAGATGGCAGGCACACCATCACCACCAACTCGTTTTTTTATAAGGGTACAGATGATAAGTTTGCTGACTACTAAAGTAAAGTGGAATTTGTCCTTGTTATGCAAGTAAATAAAGGTGATTGTTTATCATACGAGTAAGGTTGGATGAAGGGTGGTAGGAACAAATGCTCCGCCTAGAGCATGTGTGTGTGAGATGGAGTCTTAGTGTGTGTGTGTGAGAGAGAGAGAGATGGAGTCTTAGTTTGTGTGTGTGTGTGAGAGAGAGATGGAGTCTTAATGTGTGTGTGTGGGGGGGGGTGCATGCATGCGTGCGTGTGTGTGTGTGTGTGTTTTTGTGTGTGTGTGAGAGAGAGATGGAGTCTTAGTGTGTGTGTGGGAGGATGCGTGCGTGTGTGTGCGTGTGTGTCGCGGGGTCCTCTGTGGCGGATGTAATTTAAGTGTGCATGGCTTCATCATAGAGAGGTGATGTGTATGGCAGAGGCCACCAACGATGGGGCGCGAGAGAGAAAATGCCCGTAGAGAGGGAAGAGAAGGTATGTGTGCGTGAGAGGAGTCGACATCGAGAGAACGTGTTTGTTCAAGAGACACCGAGGAAGACTACTATATATTGATGGTGCATGTAGGCAGGAATTAAACAAAGGGATGGTCTTATTGGTTTTGGGGATATAGGGGAAGAGTGAGAGGCGGGCGGGGGGGTTAGCTAGAAGGAGATTGTTAAGTGTGAGTGTGTGTTTTACCCATCCAGGCGGAAGTGATGTGCACAAAAGAGGAGAACGATTCGATGTGGCGTTAGGATTGAGGGTAATTAACTACATATGGAGACATAAAGACCTTGAACGTGCATGTGTGAGAGGTATACATGTATACGTGGGATGTGTGTGTGTGCGCGCGCATGATCGAGATAAAAGAAAGAAGACATAAGTCATAAGATCAACGATATGGGAGAGACGGATCGGTATGACAATATGCATGCATGTGAGAATGCAGGGAAGAAGGCCCGATGATTGAGCATGTGTTTTTGTCTGTAAGATATAGTGGCGTGGGCTGGAGCATGCATCTATGGCGAGCAGAGGGAGTGAGGCACAACGATTGTGCAAAAGAGACCAACCTATAAATGCATATGTAAGGAGAGACATATATAGTGTGGGTGATAGGAAGCAAGACTCCGTGCGAGAAAGAAATGTTGACAGAGAAACTACAGATAGATACAGAGATGGAGATGCTAGCTAGAGGGACATCCGCTAGTTTGGGTGTTGGAGATGATCGTCGGGTGGTTCAAAGGGTGAAGTTATATATGTGTGTGTGAGGGCACTTGACTGCATGTAGAGAGAAACATATGTAGTGTGCGTGATAGGAATCAAGAGTGAGGGCGAGAAAGAAGGTTGATGGAGAAATAGATAAATAGAAAGATAAAGATGCTAGCTAGTGTGCGTTAGAGATAGGAGTCGAGTGGATCAGAAGGCTGGGTTATGTGTGTGGGTGTGAGAGAGATAGAGAGAGGGTGCATGTGAGTCACATACAAACATATATCAGAGAGAAATGAGATCCAGAGAGACGGAGTTTTGTGTCTGCGAGAGAGAAAGATATTTCACAACGAGAGTGATAGCTAGAGAGACATGAGAGGGAACACAAGATATATCTAGGGAGAGAGGGTGTGTGTGAGCGACATACAAGAGAACATTGGAGAAATATGAGACCCTGGGAGACAGAGTTTGTGTTTGTGTGTGAGAAAGAGTCGTAGGTTCTCATATCTAAGGAGCGAAAGACATCTCTGTATGAGGGGTGTGCGAGTGGCACACATGGGAATAGTAGAGAGAAATAAGACCCGGGGAGACAAAGTTTTGTGTTTGTGTGAGAGAAAGAGATTCCACATGGAGAATCATAGTTAGAGACACATAGTAGGGAGCAAGATATACTTAGAGAGAGATAGAGTGATGAAGGTCGAGGGAGAGAGTACCGTCAGTGTGTTACAAAGATACAAGATCATTGTCGACATACAGGTAGCACGAGAGGTACCTGAGAGACGATGAACGCGTATAGGTCCAGAGAGATAGTCCTATATAAGCATGAGTGATAGATATATGAGACGAATATCTGGATTAAAGGGGATTCAAATAGTTAAACTGGAGATCACAACATCGATAATATCATAACGCAAATTGGTGTATCAAACATGCATATTCATTTGAATTTGGGCACATGTGTAATGTTATATAGTTTATCAATATTGGTGATCCATAGATTCTTCAATTACAAACAATACAAGGTTTATATGCAATTAATGTCTAAACGGGATTACACTATATGTTGCGTGTGTGAAACACATTATACATGTTTGAGAAGTAAAAAAACCCGCATGAAACACACATTAATTGGAGACAGTTAGCGAGGAATGCATACATTGGATTTCAACATAAAGTGGTTTCAAATATTTGAATATCCAAATTTATGGATTCAACCTTATGAATCTGAGATCATGCCATTTGCAAACCATATTTATGTATAAATGGTGTTGTGCTTTTGAAAGTATATATATATAAATGATGTATATAGAATGTAATTCCAATTGAAAATGGACCCCGCCCGAAAAAAATAGAATACAAACGGGATTCGAATTGAGTTGGCACGGTAAACGTGCACTCTGCAAAATTTGAACAAAGCGGGGAAAGTCGCAGTAACCGCCCGAAACCAAAATCTGCGAGATGGAAATCACTACTGCCTATCCCTGCCACGCAAAGCCTATCTGCTGGATTTCTATAGGTTTTGATAGGGGTAGGTTTGTAATTTCACCCAAACGTGATGTAACCGCCTCTCACCCGGATTCATACACGGTGGGCGCCAAAACACAATGTGTCCTCGGCCGAAATTGACTCCCTCCCCGATTCATATTCATACACGATGGGCGCCAAAAACAAACTCTCGTCGGCAAATATTCGGTGTATGCGAGATTACCGTCCTATCCCCAACCGACTAATGTTGCTGTGATGTAGTAGAAATTTGAAACGGGGGCTAAGTTTGTAAATTTCCTCGCATTTGAGACAAGCGCGCCCTGAATACATGGTTCCCCCTTCCTCTCTACCTCCCTTTGCCCCATTCGTACTCCATGGGCGCCAAAACACCCTCTCCACCCCACCCTCCTCCGTCCGCCGCCGTCCGCCACCCCATCCACCGCCGTCCTCCTCCACCATGCCGGAGCTAATACCCTGATGCCACCATCCATTACAAGAGATCGACCTCTCTCATCCACGGCTTTGTGCCGGGATCCTTGCATCCTGTCCTCTCGCTTGATCCCCGCCGTCGTCCACCTTGCCGGCGCCGCTACTACAACCGTCTCGTCCACCGCGCCCCGCCGCCACCGTCTACCCTCCTAGATCTGCTTCCACGCCACCGACAGCCATCGCTACCGCAGCACCGTCAAATTCTCAGCAGATGCGTACACGGCGCCGCACCAGAGGCGGTACTCTTTCGTATCTTCTCAACTTATTTATCGCAGCAAGAAAATAGATCGCCACTGCTTTACTCTGATTTCTTGTCTTGGTTGTGCAGTTGCCTTTGTCCGATTTACACCTTCAGATCCGCCATGGCACGCTCAACACTATACTCCCAATGCTTATGGTTTTCCCCTTTTATATTCCACACTAGTTAAATCACAGTAGACTAAATTTCAAAATTGGGTCAGTCGATTTTTCAGAGTTCGTCGGAGTTCGCCGGTGCGATCGAAGGGGCTCGGGTGGTTGTGGGTCCTCGCCGAACGAAGAAAACTCGACGCGGTTGGGGGTTGGAGCGGGGGTGGGGGGTGGGGGTGGCGGAGGAACACAGGCGGTGGGGGCCGGTGGTCCGGCCGGCGGCCCGTGCGGTGTTCTGTATGGGAAGAATCAGAGACGAGGAAGAAGAAGGGTTAGGAGACGTAGGATCTTCATCCAACCACCTGAAATGGTCGAGAGACAGCTGGGAGTTGCATTCTTAGTGCGCTCTGGTTCATCATGTGTGGGCACTGCGCAACCAACATTTTATTATCCAAAATCTGCTTGCTCTTCTTTACCATGTTCCTCTTCCGTTCTTCTTTAATATGTACTCTCTCCGTTCCTAAATACAAGTCTTTGTATAGATTCCACCATGGACTACATATGGAGCAAAATGAGTGAACCTACACTCTAAAATGTATCTGGATACATCTGTATGTGATCCATAGTGGAAATCTCTACCAAGACTTATATTTTGGAACGGAGGGAGTATGATAGTAGTACAGTATGTTCCTTGTACTGAAGATGAGCAGTGTCGGGTGGTAGGTGTGACATATGCCAACGGGTGGCTTATCATTGTGGGAGCCAGTAAGACGTCGCCGGTGCCTGGAAACGGGATGAGGCGAAGACATGCACGCCGGCGAATCTTACCCAGCTTCGGGGCTCTCCGTGGAGATAACACCCCTACTGCTGCTCTGCGGGGTCTCCGCATGATCACTAGATGGACAAATAGCTACACAATGCTCCTTGAGCTGTTCGGTGGGAGGAGGAAGAAGGGCACGGCTAGCTTGCTTCTTCTCCTTGTGTGGTGTCTAAAACTAGCTGGAGGTCCAACCCTTTGCATGGGCGCCCCGGGGGGTTTATATAGGCCTACCCCCCGGGGGTACAATGGTAATCCGACTGGGCACGGGGCCCAGCCGTCTGTGACTGCGCTCGCCGGCTTCTGCGCCGGCCGCTGGGGCCCGCCGACTGGTGGGTCCTGCCGGCTGCCGGCCCCTCGGTCGACAGGCAGGCCCCACTGTCCAAGGCCTTGTCGGTGGCTGATTACTGTTGCTCAATCTTGGTGACGAGGGCTTCGCCGTGGTAAGTGTGGCTACAGTGCCGCCGTCCGGCGGGTGACCACTGTAGCCTCACCGCGTCTTGTCTCCTTAATGGGGCGTCTCCTTCGAGGGGGTGGCAAGCCGGCTGGAGAGAGCCGGCTCCGTCTTGGGCCGACTGGGGGAGGCCAGGCCGCCTTCGGGTGTCTCTCTGCCTGCAGGGGCCCACCGCCCACGGGCCATACTGGTAGCCCATCGTGGATGGCATCAGGGTCAACATGGCAACAGTGTTGCGCCGGACGGGTCATGGTCACCCGTACGGCGCACTGTGCCAGGCGTGCTCCGGGATTTGGGGGTGGCAGGCTTTACTGTAGCCACGCCCCGTCTCATCGCCGCTAGGTGGATGCAAACTACGGTCTCGACCACTTTATGGGAGCCGGCTTCTTGGAGTCGGCCTCCTCGCGGCCGGCTTCTTGGAGTCGGCCTCCTTGCGGCCGGCTTCTCGAAGTCGGCCCTCCCATGGCTTTCTTCATGAGGGCTAAAGTCGGGCCGCCTTCCGAAAGCCGGCCTGGGTGACAGCCAGCAAGGGGAAGGCGGCCCCATGTCTTGGATTCTTGAGAGCCGGACGGGCTCGTAATTTTTTCAGAAGGGCCAGGGGAAGCCGGCTAGGCTACCCATGGCTATTTACTCCGACAGTAGTCCCCGAAGCTGATCGAGCTTCGAGGCGGACAAAGGGACGAGAAGCTTGGTCAGCTTCCTACCCTGAAGAGCCGGCTTTACTGGTGTATGCCGATTTCGGGGAGCTCTGCGTCTTGCAGGCGGGAAAGTGGTCGACCCGCGTGCTGACCGCGGGCCCTCCCGCGGGCCACGTGGCAGCAGGACCCTACCAGCGCACGCGCGCGACGGGACGCCGCCGCAGGCCCGGGCCCGCCACTCCTAGGCCTCGGCCCGAACGCTGATCTTCTGCGGCCCAGGTGGACCGCTCGCCTTCCCGTGGCGATTTAATTTTGCCGTTAGGGCGCAATAAACGCGGGACGTGGGGGAGTGGGCACGATCGATCCCCACGTTTTCCCTCGTCGCACCTCCTCGGCTCCGCCACGCGAGCCTATATGTAGGGGGAGGAGGGGGAGAGACAGAGGTTCGCACGCTCTCTCTCGCTCCGCCCCTTCTCGTCCTCCTTTCTTCCTCTCGTTGCCGCCGCAGCCTCCCGTCTCAGCGCCGCCACGCCGCCACATTTTCTTGCTCCCATGGCGCTGTCGAGCTCGTGGGATGGCTCCAACGTCCATGAGGACCATGTTGAGTTCCTCCGCCAGACTCGGCGCCTGCCCTCCGCCAGCCTCGTGCGGGTCCGCCTGGTGCCAGAGACGGAGATCTCGCTGGCACCGGAGGAGGGCGAGCGGGTCGTCTTCCGCTCGCACTTCCTGCGCGGTTTCGGCCTTCCGGCGAGCGGATTCCTACGCTCCTTCCTCGAGTTCTACAATCTTCAGCCACATCACCTCACGCCCAACACGGTGATGCTGCTGTCGGCCTTCGTCTCTCTCTGCGAAGGTTTCGTGGGGCTGCTCCCCACGCTGGAGCTCTGGGGGGAATTCTTCCAGAGCAAACTAGGCACCGTCGTCGCAGGCGTGCCCGCCCCCTGCGGGGCCTTCATCGCCATGAGGAGGTCGGGCGAGAACAACCCGTTCCTGCCCATCCCCCTGATCCAGTCGGTGAAGATCTGGCAGAAGTCGTACTTCTACGTGAAGAACGTCGCCCAGCAAGGAGACCACGTCAACCTGCCAGCTTACGTAGCCGGCCCGCCGGCTGGGAGGCAGCCCTCATGGAGTTTCTGGTCCAGGTCACTGTCTCAGGCCGGGAACGCTGCCGTCTCCCGGCTTCGGGTGATGATCCAGTCGGAAGGCTTGAGCGGGGCCAACTTGGTGGCCGCCTTCGTGGAGCGCCGGATACTTCCTCTCCAAAGCCGGCCCCACATGATGTGTCAGATGAGCGGCCGCTTCGACCCAAGCCGGCTGAGCACCAGGGAGATGCCTCATGCGGAGGTGTCGTACATGGTAAATCATATCTCCAATTGCAAGCTCGCCGAGGACTGGCAATACGGCAAAGTGCCGTATTCTCGCGCCAACCCTCCGCCCGTGGTAAGCTTTCCTCTCTTTCTTCTTTTGTTGGTAGCCGGCTTTATGATGGCCGGCTTCTGATCGGTCGGTTCTTCTTAGCAGAACCCCCTTCTTCCGCCGACGACCGGGGCAGCAGGGATAGAATGCTAGTACGTCCCCGACCGCAGGTGGACGACGTCGACGACCCGGATTTGGGGGCGGCCTCCATGGAAGACGGCGTCGTGGGGGACGACGCCGAGCCCGGAGGCACAGGGCTTACCGCCAGCTTCGAGGACTAGCCGGATGATGCCGAAGCCGAAGTCGCCCCGCGTCGCCAGCCGGCGGCCGACCATCAGGGCGCGGGCTCGTCCACCGCGCCGGCTGCCAGCGGCGGCGTACAGAAGCGCCGGGCCGCGTCAATCCTCTTCGGCAGTCGGCCGAAGAAGTCCAAAGCCTCCACCGCGGCGACCAAATGAGATGGGGCGGCCGCGAAAGCGGCCCACTTCCGCAAGGCGGTGAAGCAGCCTCAGGCGGTCTCAGCGTAAGTCGTCGATTGCCTGGTCGCATGCTTTTCATCGTTCTCTCTCTTGTTCGAACATTCTTCCTAACCTTTTCCCGCTCGCTGGACAGGGCGCCGCTTTCCCTTGAGTGGGGTCCGGGCGGCTCCGTAGTTGGGCCGACTGGAGGGTCTTCGGGCTCCCGCCGCGTGGACCCCCGCGCCGACCTCAGGGAGGCCACGGAGCGGAACGCCCGTGAGGCGCGGGAGGAGCGTGAGGCGGCGGAAAAAGCGGCCGCCCAGGCGGCGAGGGAGCAGGCCGATGTGGCAGCCAAGGCCCAGGCGGTGGCGGCGACCGCGGAAACGGAGGCGGAGGGTTCGCGTAACCAGCCTCCGCTGCTCGCCATTCCCCTCCGAGCCGTGGCCTCTGACACCCCATTGCCCCTGGCGGAGGAAATCATCCAAGACCCGCCGCTGATGGAGAGGAGGGAGGACCTCGTGGTCTTCGCGGGGAGAGCGCCGCCGGCAGCGCCAACCGGAGCGGGCCAAGGCGGCCAATCGTCAGCGGCGCCAGAGGAGCCGGCCGGGGGCGAGCCGGAGGACGGAGCCGGCTCCGAGGTGCAGCCGGTGACGCGTCGGCGCGCAGGGGGAGGCGCCGCTCCGCCGGAGTCGCACCGAGTTGCGGGCGCCGGCCAGTCGGCGGAAGCTCTGGAGGCGGCCAGCACCGCCACGTCCGAGTGGACTCCCAGCGGGGGGATTGGCGAGCTGAATGTGGCGGCTCAAGAGGTCCGGAGCCGGCTTCAAGCTCAGGCCGCCCTGCTGCAGCAGTACACCCAGGAGTTCCTGTCAACGCGGGCCGCCATCCGGGTGAGTCTTTCATTCTTGGCCACTTTGGTCTCTTGATTTCTTCCGTGGGGGCGCGTCAGCGCACCCACTGGGTGTAGTCCCCGAGATTCGGGCCGACTGCTGAGCAGTCGGGTCGGATCTTTCTTGACGACTACCTTATTTTTGCTTCCTGTCTGAACTTCCAGGAATATCATAACTCCTGTGCTGCCGCCTTCAACTCCCAGGCTCAGGAGTTGGGTCGGAAGACCGATGACCTGGTCAACAGCCGAAGTAAGTGCTTGATCTTGTCTGTCTCCTGTGGGGGCGCATCAGCGCACCCACTGGGTGTAGTCCCCGAGATTCGGGCCGACTGCTGAGCAGTCGGGTCGGATCTTCCTTGACAACTTTTTCCTTATTGGTTTTTCTTCTTTCTTTTTTCGTGCTTTCAGGGGCCAACGCCGACTTGAGGAGGGAGCTCGGCGAAGCGCAGGCCGCCCTTCGTACCAAGGATGCTGATTACGCTGCCTTGGTCCAGGAGCGTGACCGCCTGGCCAAGAAGCTGGCTGACCAGGAGGAGAGCCACAAGGCGGCCCTGCAGAAAGCGCAGGATAGCGAGGCCGCCATGAAGGCAGAATTTGAGACCGAGGCGGCGAGCTGGGCTGAGACCCGGCGAGCGCTGGATGAAGGCTTCGGCCGCATTGAGGACTTGATCGACGGTAAGCCGCCTTCCTCGCTCCTCTCCTGCCCCTTGCCGCCTGGTTTTTGGCCTGACTTGTGCTGTGCCTATTTTCTTGTGCAGACTACTTTCCCGGCTACTCCGCCTTCGCCGCCCAAACCATCGAGGCCCATCGCGAGGCGCACCGTCAGGCGAGGGTCAACATCGCGCCGGACGCGAATCGGACGCTTGAGGAGCAGCTCTTGGCTGTCCAAGCGCGGCTGCAGCCGGCTCACCGGATGCTTCGCCGGCTCCAACGTGCCGGGGCGCAGGTGTTGGCCGCCCTCTGGCCCGGCGAGACGATCCCCCGCACCCCAAGCCGGACTGCCGACTGGCTGGAGGTCACAGTCGGTCGCTTTGAAGCTTGGAAGGCGTCGGCGGCCCGTCTTGGAGCCGGGCGGGCGTTGGAGTTCGTTCGAGCTTGGTACCCAGGGCTGAACCTGGACCAGCTGCGCACTTGGCGGTTGGAGGCCGACGCGGAGCTGGAGGAGGTGCGGCCGGCTATCGCCCAGCGTGCTTCGACGATCGCCGAGTGCACCGACATCAGCGTTTTTGCACCTGAAATCAATGATGACGGTGTTGCCCAGCCGGAGGAGTGGTTCGGGCTGAACCCGGCGGTGGGCGAGGACTCGGCAGAGGAGATCGCCTCCAGCGACGAGGGCGAGGATGACGAAGAAGAGGACGGTGAAGATGTCGAGCCGGCTAGTGGAACAACCGGCCGGCCTCAGGCTGACCGTGCCTCCAGCAACGAGGCGCGTGGAAGCGTGCCCTCTGCGGGAGGCAGTGATCAAGCCGAGGTTCGCCAGCCGGCCACTCCTTCAGCCGGCACAACCGTCTCCGCCGACCAGCCCGGCTCATTGGTCGCTCCGCCAGCTTGACTTGCTGTCCTTATTTTTCCTGCTTCTTGCCTTTTGAACAATCTTTATTAAGCTTTCGCAGTTCCATCCACCGGGGGTGTATCCAAACTATGTTGAATGCTGGCCTCTTGGAGGTCTTTTATGTAAATATTACTATGCGCATGTTTGGTTTCCATTCGCGTATGCTTTTTATCCTTAGGCCTTTTCCTTTGCCACCTTCCCTCTTTGGGGAGGCAAGTACTCGAGCTTTCTTGGATTGAAGTGAAGTGAATGGAAACCGGCCGGCCGGCTACTCTGGTAGTCAGTCGGTGGTAGGCGGCAAACCGGCTTTCGTTATATTAGTCCGTTGGTCCCTGGCCTTTTTTCGTGTGGGCATCCTTTCCTGCTTTTGACTCTTGCCAGCCGGACAACCGGTTCTTCGAACTGCGACTTTGGCAAGAGCTAAGCCTGGGTGTCAGCACACTACTTGTCTGACCGCGGGTAGGACTTCTAATATAACTCCAGTCGGCCAGTCCCCGGGCCGACTAGTCGAACCCGGTGCCGGGCGGAACAAGTAAATGAAATGACAAGGTCATAAGCATGATACTTTTCATTCATAGATAAAAGATGGCAGTCCCCGAGCCCTCCTCGGGGGGCCTATTGTCTCATATTTAGTACAAAAGTTAGCGTGATACATACTGCATTTCAACTATAAAATCTTCGAAGGAGATTGGCATTCCATGGTCGTTCCGACTCCTTGCCGGAGTCGTCTCTCTTGCGTGCCTTCGGCTTCTGCGCGTCGATTAGGTAGTAGGAGTCGTTGCCTAGAGCTCTGCTGATGACGAAGGGGCCCTCCCAAGGGCCCGAGAGCTTGTGCTGGCCGGCTGTTCGCTGGATCAGCCGGAGCACAAGATCGCCCTCTTGGAAAGATCTTGGCCTGACCTTCCGACTGTGATAGCGGCGCAAACCCTGCTGGTAGATGGTAGACCGGCTGAGGGCTAATAGCCGGCCTTCTTCCAGCAGGTCGACGCTGTCTTCTCGTGCTTCCTTGGCCTCCGCCTCCGTGTACATGGTTACCCGGGGCGAGTCGAACTCGATGTCGGTTGGGATGATCGCCTCGGCACCGTACACGAGGAAGAAAGGAGTGAACCGGTTGACTTGTTTGGGGTAGTGCACAGACTCTAGAGGACAGCCGGCAGCTCATCGAGCCAACAGCCGGCTGAACGCTCCAATGGTGCGACCAGTCGGGGCTTGATGCCGAAGAGGATGAGGCCGTTGGCTCGCTCGACCTGGCCGTTTGACTGCGGGTGGGTGACAGACGCTAAGTCCAGCCGGATACCTTGGGCTGCGCAGAAACGTGCCAAGGCTCCTTTGGCAAAATTCGTGCCATTGTCGGTGATGATGCTGTGTGGCACGCCGTACCGAGTTGTTACGTCTGCGATGAATGTCACAGCAGTCGGCCCATTCAGCTTCTTGATCGGCTTTGCCTCAATCCACTTGGTGAATTTGTCCACGGCGACGAGCAAATGCGTCATGCCGCCGCGTGCCGTCTTGAATGGGCCCACCATGTCCAGTCCCCAAACGGCGAAGGGCCAGGTGAGGGGAATGGTCTTGAGTGCCGAAGCCGGCATGTGTTGCTTGGAGCTGAAGAGTTGGCACCCTTTGCAATATTTAACTAATTCTTTGGCGTCATCCAAAGCAGTCGGCCAGAAGAAACCATGGTGGAAAGCTTTGGCGACAAGTGATCTTGGAGCCGCATGGTGGCCGCATTCTCCTTGGTGAATGTCTCTGAGGATTGCAATGCCCTTCTCTTGCTCGACGCATCGTTGGAGGACTCCAGTGACACTGCGGTTGACGAGTTCTCTGTTGACGATTGTGTATGCTCCGGCTCGACGTTGGACTTGTCTTGCCTCTGTTTCGTCAGCCGACAGATCTTGGTTTACTAGGAAGTTGAGGATGGACTGAGCCCATGACGGAGCCGCGACTTCTCCTACTGCCAATGTGGCTACTGCCACCAGGGTGGGCGAGCTGGGTGGTGAAATGCTGGAGTCGGCCGCCGGCTATTGTGTTGGTGCAGTCCCCGGGCCGGCTACTGCAGTCCCCGAGCTAGGTGTGGCAGTCCCCGAGCCGGTTGCCGAAGTCCCCGGGCCGACTACTGAAGTCCCGGGGTCGCCTGCTTGGTTCTTCGAGCCGGACCCGGCCGCGTCGGGGTCAGGCGGTACGAAGATGGAATCGGACTCTGGAGACGGCTTGATGGATGGCTTGAGGAGGCGTTGTAGAGCGATGCCGGTTGGTATTGCTTGCCGAGTGGAGCCTATTCGAGCCAGGGCATCGGCTGGCTCGTTGTCGGCTCGCGGTATGTGGAGGAACTCGCATCCTTCAAAGTATCCGCTGAGTTGTTGAACCAGGAAGCGGTAGATTGCCATCTTTGCGTCCTTGGCGTCCCAGTCGCCGGATGATTGCTGAACCACCAAGTCTGAGTCGCCATAACATAGGATCCGACAGATGCCGAGTTCCTTGGCAAGCCGGAGCCCGTGTATGAGTGCCTCGTACTCGGCTACATTGTTGGAGGCGGCAAAGTGAATCTGCAGCGTGTATCTGAGCTTGTCGCCTTTGGGAGAGGTAAGGACGACGCCGGCTCCCAAGCCGGTGCGCATCTTGGACCCGTCAAAGTGCATGCGCCAATGGGTGGAGTCGGGAGCCGGCGGCAGGTACTGGGTCTCGGCCCAGTCGACGAGGAAGTCGGCCAGTGCTTGGGACTTGATGGCGGTGCGGGGCTGGTAGAAGATTGTGTAAGGGGCCAGCTCGATGGCCCATTTCGCCACCCGGCCGGATGCGTCCCGGCTGCCTATGATCTCGGCCAGCGGGGCGGTGCATATGACCGTGACGGGATGCTCTTGAAAGTAGGGCTTCAGCTTCTTGGCGGTGAAGTACATGCCGTAACACATCTTCTGGTAGTGCGGGTAGTTCTGCTTTGAAGCGGACAACACCTCGCTCAAATAATACACCGGCCTCTGGACCGGCTGGGCTCGGCCTTCTTCTGGGCGTTGGACTACGATGACGGTGCTGACCACCCGGCTGGTTGCGGCAATTTAAAGGAGCATGGGCTCTTTCTCAGTCGGCACCGCTAGGACGGGCGGCATGGCCAGCATCTTCTTCAGCTCGTGAAAAGCTTGGTCGGCCTGGTCGTTCCACTTGAAGTGAGTGCTCTTCTTCATGAGGCGGTAGAGGGGGAGAGCTTTCTCTCCGAGCCGGCTGATGAAGCAGTTCAAGGAGGCCAAGCATCCGGTGAACTTTTGGATGTCTCGAAGCTTGGTGGGGATCGCCATTCTCTCGATGGCCTTGATCTTCACCGGGTTGCATTCGATGCCGCGTTCGGAGACCAGGAAGCCTAGGAGCTGGCCGGCTGGCACTCCGAACACGCATTTCTCGGGGTTGAGCTTGATTTGGAACCGGCATAGGTTCTCAAACGTTTCTTTGAGGTCTTCCAGCAAGGTGCCGCGCTTCTCCATCTTCACCACAATGTCGTCCATGTAGACGTGGGCGTTTCTGCCGAGTTGCTTGAGGAGGCACTTCTACATGCAACGCTGAAAAGTGGCACCGGCATTTCTTAAGCCGAATGTCATAGTCAGGTAGCAGAAGGCTCCAAATGGCGTGATGAAGGCGGTCTTCAGGCGGTCGTCCAGATCTAGCTTTATCTGGTGATATCCTGAGTAAGCATCCAAGAAACTCAACAACTCGCATCCGGCCGTGGAGTCTATCACTTGGTCGATCCTCGGCAGGGCAAAGGGATCTTTAGGGCAGGCCTTGTTGAGGCTTGTGTAGTCTATACACATGCGCCACTTGTTGTTCTTCTTTAACACGAGGACCGGGTTGGCAAGCCACTCTGGTAAGAAGACTTCCATAATGAAGCCGGCTGCCAGAAGCCGGGCTATCTCCTCCCCTACAA
Organism: Triticum urartu; assembly: GCF_003073215.2. Classification (NCBI taxonomy): domain Eukaryota; kingdom Viridiplantae; phylum Streptophyta; class Magnoliopsida; order Poales; family Poaceae; genus Triticum; species Triticum urartu. Next base: position 550,259,214 of record NC_053023.1, read on the forward strand.
TCCTTCTCTTTTCCTCTGATAGTCGGCAGAGGGGCTGCTTGACTGGTTTCGCGTCTTTTCGGATGTGTAGTTTGTGCTCGGCGAATTCCTTCGGAACACCCGGCATGTCCTTGGGGGACCATGCAAAGATGTCCCGATTCTCACGGAGGAAATCGGCGAGCTCGCCTTCCTATTTGCTGTTCAGGCTTGCCCCGATGACGGCAAACCTCTCGGGGTGCTCGGGGTCAAGGGGTATCTTCTTGGTTTCTTTGGCCGGCTGGAAAGATCCTTGGGCATCATACTCCTTGGGGTCGGGGGACCGGTTTGGCTGCTTGCTGGCCATGGCCACGACCCGGTCCAGCATCTTCTTCTCTTCGGCAATCACAAGGGACTCGGCCAGCCGGCTACTGGCGGCAGCGCACTCAGAAGACTTCTTGTAATCGCCGGCTACGGTGATGACGCCCTTGGAACTTGGTATCTTCATCTTGAGGTAGGCTTAGTGGGGAACTGCCATGAACCTGGCCAAGGCGGGTCGGCCAAGCAACACGTGGTAGGGGCTCTCCAGGTCCACCACTTCGAACCAGATTGCTTCCCGGCGGAAATGCTCCTTGTCCCCAAAGAGTACATCAATCTTGATCTTGCCAATGGGGGCGCAGGACAAGCCGGGTACGATGCCATGAAACACTGTCCGAGTAGGCATGAGCTACTTCGTCTTGACATTTAGCTTCTCCAGGGTGTCACGGTACAGGATGTTGATACTGCTCCCGCCGTCTATCAGCACGTGGGAGAAGCGGGCAGCGCGTCTGTCCGTCGCGAGGGTGGCTTCCAGGACCAACGCATAAGAGCCGGGAGACGGCATCACCTCTGGATGGTCGGCCCGGCTCTAGCTGATGGGTTTTTCTGACCAATGCATGTGTCCGGCGGGGTTGGCAGCGACCACGCTGACTTCCTGGTGCTCTCGGCGTTTGCCGCGCCGGTCTTCGAGCTGGCTTGTAAAGACGATGTAGGTTGCTTGCTCGTCGGGGAATTCGTCATGCACGGCTCCGACTGCGGGCCGAGCGGCCGGAGGCGGCGGAGCCGGAGGCGACGGGCCGGCAGGCGGAGGCGGCGCGAGCCCCTCGCCTTTAGAGATTCGGGTGAGCCAATGGCACTTCCGGGTTGTGTGGTTGGACGGCTTCACGCCGCTATGGAATTTGCACGGGGCGTCAAGAGTTTGCTCGTAGGAGAAAGCCGGCTGCCAAGCCGGCCGGCCGCCCTTGGGCTTCTTGGGCGCGGGTCGCCCTTCAGGCAGCGCATCTTCGACCGTGGCCACCTGCCGACTGGCGGGAGGCGGCGCAGGGCCCTTGCGCTTGTGGTCGTTCGGGTGTGGGCGTCGGCCGGAATCCCCTGCCGGCGTCTTGGGCGCCGGGTTGAGTACTTTCCCGGACGCGTCTACCCGGAGCTCGGTCTTCATCGAAGAGTCGGCGATGGCGTATTTGTCTGCTATGTCCAGAAGCTCGTCGAGGGTAGTCGGCTCGTCGCAGAGGAGCTTGTGCTTGAGGAGGGTACCTTCTCGGCACCCGGCAGTGAAGTATTCGATGGCTTGCACCTCGTGCACCCCCTTGCAAGAATTGCGGAGCTCGGCCCAACGCGTGAGGTAGTCGCGAGTGGACTCGGCTGGGCCCTGTACGCACAGGGAGAGCTGCCTGGGCTTGGGGGCCCACTTGTAGGTGCTGGTGAAGTTGCGGATGAAAGCTTCGGTGAAATCTAGCCAGCTGTTGATGCTGAGAGGCTTGAGGCTGTTGAGCCAGGTCCGCGCCATGCCTTGCAGCATGAGGGGCACGTACTTCACGGCAACGCGCCGGTTGCCGTTGGCTATGCTGACCGCCGTGGAGTAGTCGATCAACCAATCTTCCGGCTTCACGGAGCCGTTGTACTTGGGCGTGTCTCTTGGGAGCGAGAACCCTTTGGGGAAAGGCTCGTCGTGGATGCGGGGGCCGAAACAAGGCGGGCCGACATCGTCCTCTTCTTCCAGCGCCAGGGATCGCGCCAGGCGGTCGATCCGATGGCGGGTGTCGTTCTCGCCGACTCCTTCACGGCGACCTAGTCGGCCGCTGAGAGTTGGGTGCGCCACTGGCGGCGGGGTGGGATATCTCTCTCCACGGGGTCGAGGCGGAGGCGGGTTGCCCCGCCATTCCATGGCTCGGGGATGGCCGTCCACGTCTCACTCGATGGAGATTCGGATCCGGCTTCGGCTGGCCGCCGGCTCTTTCTCGCGCCGCGCGCGGGCGTTGCTCGTAGTCGGTGTCCGGGACGTCGCGCCGTGATCTCGGCGTGGGGGAGGGCTTCCCGCGCGGGCGTCGGCTTCGTGCCGCCGTGCGGCTGCGTCAATCAGTTGCTGGATGCGCCGGGTCATGTGGGGGAGTTCTTCGGCCTCCAAGCCGTCCAACTCGTCCACGGCCGCCTGGGCGGCACGCAAGTTCTCGAGCGGAGTGGCATAGACCGGGCGGTCGACTCCCAACATGTCGGCGATGACGGCGCCACGTTGCTTGACAATGACGGCCCGGCTTGGCCCGCCCGGGGCCGGCGTGCCGAAGGCGGCGCGGTCAGCTTCGCGCTGGTAGGCCTCAGTGAGGCGTCTCATGGAAGCCAGCCTCCGGCCCTCTGCAAGGAGGGCGAGGCGGTGCGCCTCCAGTGCTTCATCGTCGGCATCAGCCGGGAGGGGGGTGGACAAGTCGTGGGCCACCGCGTGCGGGGCGTCGTGGGTGCTCTCATCGGCCGGGCCGCCGCGGCCGATGACCATCACTTCGGTGGTAATAGTATCGCGGCCTTTGGTCTGAGGAAGCGGGTCGTTGTAGATCGCGACGTTGGTGGGGAAGGTGTCGAAGGAGGCCGTGTCGGAGTCGATAGGCATCGGGTCGGTGGAGCCAACCGACTCCAGATCCACAGCGGGCTCGCTGGAGACATGGAGCTGGCCGAGGAGGTTGGCGAGGTGATCGGTGCCCGCATCGGAGGCGAGCTCGTCGGAGATGAGGGTTTCGTCGAGGAGATTGGCGAGGCTGCTCGCCGCGCAGATGCTGGTGACACTTTGCAGCGCGTCGTGGCAAGCGCCATCGGGCGTGCCGGGCTGGCTACGCTCGCTGGGGAGGAAGAGGGTTCCCGTCCAGAACAGGTCTCCGGACGACGGTGCACCTGGCCCCACGGTGGGCGCCAAATGTCGGGTGGTAGGTGCGACATATGCCAACGGGTGGCTTATCATTGTGGGAGCCAGTAAGACGTCGCCGGTGCCTGGAAACGGGATGAGGCGAAGACATGCACGCCGGCGAATCTTACCCAGCTTCGGAGCTCTCCGTGGAGATAACACCCCTACTGCTGCTCTGCGGGGTCTCCGCATGATCACTAGATGGACAAATAGCTACACAATGTTGCTTGAGTTGTTTGGTGGGAGGAGGAAGAAGGGCACGGCTAGCTTGCTTCTTCTCCTTGTGTGGTGTCTAAAACTAGCTGGGGGTCCAACCCTTTGCATGGGCGCCCCGGGGGGTTTATATAGGCCTACTCCCCGGGGGTACAATGGTAATCCGACTGGGCGCGGGGCCCAGCCGTCTGTGACTGCGCTCGCCGGCTTCTGCGCCGGCCGCTGGGGCCCGCCGACTGGTGGGTCCCGCCGGCTACCGGCCCCTCGGTCGACAGGCAGGCCCCACTGTCCAGGGCCTTGTCGGTGGCTGATTACTGTTGCTCAATCTTGGTGACGAGGGCTTCGCCGTGGTAAGTGTGGCTACAGTGCCGCCGTCCGGCGAGTGACCACTGTAGCCTCACCGCGTCTTGTCTCCTTAATGGGGCGTCTCCTTTGAGGGGGTGGCAAGCCGGCTGGAGAGAGCCGGCTCCGTCTTGGGCCGACTAGGGGAGGCCAGGCCGCCTTCGGGTGTCTCTCTGCCCGCAGGGGCCCACCGCCCGCGGGCCGTACTGGTAGCCCGTTGTGGATGGCATCAGGGTCAACATGGCAACAGTGTTGCGCCGGACGGGTCATGGTCACCCGTACGGCGCACTGTGCCAGGCGTGCTCCGGGATTTGGGGGTGGCAGGCTTTACTGTAGCCACGCCCCGTCTCATCGCCGCTAGGTGGATGCAAACTTTGAGGGTACGGTCTCAACCGCTTTATGGGAGCCAGCTTCTTGGAGTCGGCCTCCTCGTGGCCGGCTTCTTGGAGTCGGCCTCCTTGCGTCCGGCTTCTCGAAGTCGGCCCTCCCATGGCTTTCTTCATGAGGGTTAAAGTCGGGCCGCCTTCCAAAAGCCGGCCTGGGTGACAGCCAGCAAGGGGAAGGCGGCCCCATGTCTTGGATTCTTGAGAGCCGGACGGGCTCGTAATTTTTTCAGAAGGGCCAGGGGAAGCCGGCTAGGCTACCCATGGCTATTTACTCCGACAAGCATGGGACATTTGCAGTGTAGAGGTCTATACGGTCGGTTGTGATGGACACTTTGAGCCTCTTTGATTCGTAGGATCTCATAAACATAGGAATAGGATTTGTAGTGGCCTGCCCACTTGAATCCTATAAGAATAGTAAGGAAATGCGGGGAGCTGTGTCGCCTTTGAGAGTTACACTGATATTAACAGTACCGCACCTTCACTTGAAGAGAGCTAGTATCCGAAGCCTTTCTAGCTGTACCGGCAATACTAGCACATATATTCCAGCAAGTTCCACTTTGCTGATTTTACTCTGATGCTTAAGGTTTTCCCGTTTTATCTACACTATGATCTGTGTAGCTGCTTTGTGTCGCACTAGCAGCAGTCCACTCTTGAAGCTAAACACTGCAATGACTTACAAAATTGGCACCAAGGCATTGAGTACCATTCTGGATGCAATGAAACTCATACGCTCCCCACCTGTTGATTCTTGTTCAGAATATGATCCTAATGACCATTCTAACCTCGAGGAGTCAAAGGCAGATGGCCTGTCCTGTTCACCCATCAAGGTGCCTGTTCTAATTTGGCAATGTTTTATTGATTGCGGGTATCTTGCATATGTTGTCTTGCATTTTTTCTACTTTGTTGCACCGCCATCTGCTTAGTTTACTCATCATATATATCGAGATGCCATGCCCATCCATTATCAATACATATTCCATATGTCATCATACCATGTTTTTTCACTCAAATGCTGTTCTTGTGCATCAAACATCAAAAAGGAAGAGGGTGATTGTCGAACCTGAAGGAGCACCAGCAAAGTCCTTGAAAAACGTGGTGGTGCCGGAGAAATCAGACAACACCCCACTTATATTGGTCGTACAACCAGTGACACAAAACGTAGGACCGACTCCAGCAGACTGTACCCATACTTCACTGGCCACACCACTAGCCCCACCACACAGGACCTGCACTCCAGCAAAAGGTATACCGATTTCATTTGCCATAGCACCAGCTGTACCACAGAAAAATCCCACTCCAGCAAAAAGTACAGCAAGTCCACCAACCAAAGACCTATCCCAACTGCAGAGACGGCCAATTCCTGCAGATTGGAACCCCATTCCATTTATTCCTAGTTTAAAAGACAATGCTTTCAATGTTGTTAGGGACTATGTGCATATATTCCCATCATGGGAAGATTATTGTGAAGACCAACACCATTTTCACATCTTCCTGTCTAACTTACGTGTAAGTGCTATTATTCATGGTTATTATTTTCCTGTTTTTTGCTGACTGAACACATCAATGATTTACATTACATTGTTGTAACTAGGTGAGGGTCAATCTGGATAGTCACGACGAGCAAAGCTTGCTCATGCTTTTCAAGGAAGCATTGCAGCAGTATCGGTGTTACCGGAGGAAATCACACTTTGATGGCAAGTCTATAAACGAATTTCCGGTGAAGTCTCCTGTGCTAAATTTAGAAGACATTGAATGGAAAAACCTTGTTATGCACTGGTCTCATTCCCAGGATGAGGTACTATCTATGAAATCACATGACAATTTGAACTTCTACTTTTCCGCATGTGCCTTACAGATCTTTTTTGCAGGAAATCTGCTCGAAGAAGAATTCTGGTTTGACAAGAATGACAGGATATCGCAAATATGTTGCCCGCTGCTTTGCTCTTGTTAGTACATGTTGTTCTGTATCACTGTACTTGCATACATACCTGGTTCATTATGTGACAGCAGTATGCATGATAGCTTGCTTATCAATTGTTCGCTCCAAATTATCTGATATGTATGAATGGTTACATTAGTGTAGAATATATCCAATGCCAATGTTTTTTTAGCTCTGCATTGTTCTTGTAAGTACATGCTATCCTTTATCAGTGTACTTATAATGACAGGTAGTTGTTCATGTACCATCACTCTGCAGCTTATTTTCCTTTGCCCTCCATTTTCTACACATCAGATCTATATTTACTCTTACCATAAGGTTGGTACTGAAGAAGTTTAGCTGTTCATTGCTCTTGGTTGTACCTTTTTCCTATATCGCTGCACTTACATTTATAGCTACTTGGTTATGTAGCATCACTCTTCATCTTATCTTAAATATTCTCCATTTTTTCGTATATTATCACATCTATATTTCCTCTTAACAAAATGTAGAATACAGGCAATGCTTTTGAAGAAGATTCTGTGGTAAACTTCTTGAATTGCCCCCCCCATCAGCCTGGACAAGGCCTTTATAGAGCCCGTCTTCATCAATATTGTAAGTTTGTCCATCTCAAGCCTTCAAACTTTGTTGTATATATTTGGTTAGGCATGACTGCAACAGCTGTTTATTTTTGGTGTTTGCATCAAATTGCTTGTTTAAAGTTTATTATGTAGTTCATAAACAAAAGTTTTTCCTTTCTCAATTTAAGTTTTCAGTTGTACAACCAAGTTCCTTCTTCATACCATGTAAATTAAACTATACAGAGCAAGTGATCTTCTTTTGCACTGCATTTATGCTTCTGTTCTTCATCCATAATCCAGTGGTGTGGTGAACCTACCCACTACAGCACAATGTCATATTCTGCAATGTCTTAACTATGAACAATGTCATATCATTCTACTATTATTTAAACCGTCTCTTTATTTGCCAATCTGAAATGGTATAAATTGACAGCACACTAACCGTTGATACTTATGAGTTCTTGATCTGTAATCCAGTGGTGTCGTGAAGCTGCCAACTCCTTCACAATGTCATTTCTTGCCATGTCTTGACTTGAACAATACCATATTGTGTTAATGCAATTTTAAACTGTGTCACTTTATTCGTCAGTAAGAAATGTGATGAATTGTCAGCACTGATACTTTTATGTGCAAAACCTGTCATCTGTCTGCATGTTTATCTTTCAGAGTGAGGAAGATATAAGTGTTGAACAAGTGCAGTCTCATCATCTTGCTCAGCTGCTTGCGCTGCAGCTCCCCAGGAGGGCTAACCTTTCTTGAACTCTATTGAAGTGCTGACGGTTTTGTATATTATTTTGTCGGCGTGTTTATTTGCACTGGTGGCGATCTTTGATGCCCAGTGTATGTAATCTGCTGTCTGCTTGTGCTTTATTATCATAGTGGCGAACTTTGATGCCCAGTGGATGTAATCTGCCGTAGTTTCTTTATTGTATAGTCTAGGTTTTTTCTTATTCACGATGTTGCAGTTATTTTACTGTGTATATATATCCTGTCTTCCCAGTAAACCGGCCAAACCGTAAAATTACGGTACATAATCGGGCCGTCATGCAATCACGATGTAGGTTGGGCCTGAAACGTGCCGAACAGCTCACGGGCCGGCAGCAACCCGAAATGAACCCCGACCCATGATTGTGCGAATCAAATCACGGGCTTTTAACAGGCCAAAATTGTCTCGGTCCTTGTTTAACCCAATCAGATATCGGCTGCGAGCAGGCCGGATGCAAACCGGGTCGTAGTTAGGCCCAACTATATGACATGCTTTTAACAGGCCGAAATTAATATAGGGCCGAAATGTTAAACGGGCCCTTAACAGGCCGAAACTAATATGAGTCCGAATTACTAAGTGGGCCTTTAGCAAGTGGGCCCAAAAGTATAGTGTCCAATTGACGGGCCAAATCTGATATGGGCCATAATTGAGCCCAAAGCCTCTTAAAGGGCTGGACCTGATCTGGGCCGTAATTTGGCCCAGAACGTGGTAGGCTTTTAACGGGCCGGATCTCATATGGGCCACTATTAGGCCCGGAGCGTGGTAGGCCATTAATGGACCAGATCAAATATGGGCCGGCATTTGGCCTAAAACATGGTAGCCAGTTAATGGGCCGGCCTACTAGGGTCCTCAAAATCTTGTGGGCCTACAGCTGGGCTGGCCCATTAATGTTGGCGAAATTCGTGGGCCTTTAGCTGGGCCGGCCCATTATGATCCGCAAGAATCTTGTGGGCCTTTACCTGGGCCGGCCCATTATGGCACACAAAAATCTTGTGGGCCTTTACCTGGGCTAGCCCATTATGGCCCGCAAAATCTTGTGGGCCTTTTGCTGGGCCAGCCCATTATGGTCCGCAAAATCTCGTGGGCCTTTAGCTGGGCCGGCCCATTATGGTCCGCAAAATCTTGTGGGCCTTCAGTTGGGCCGGCCCATTTAAACTTGATGGGCCGGTCCACGTGTCAACATATCATAGGCGCGTCTCTCCCATTGGATGAGTGACACCTGTGCCAACGCGGACCTGACACGTGTCTCCTCCAGCCAATGATGATTTTACACGTGGAAAATCCCCATTGGTCGGGGCTGTTAACGGGTTATCGGATCCAAAACCCGACCCGATAGCTTAACGACGTTCCGTTACGGTGGATGCCACATGTCGGTCACCCTTGATGAAAGCACTTCTGTGACGCATGATTTATCGTCATGGAAGTGGACACTTCCGTGATGATAATTTTGGTAATGTCATGGAACACTTCTACGACAGCACATGTATGACTATCTTGATTCTATCATAAAATCGTCATGGATGTACATGCATGACAAAAAACGCGACCTACTGTGACAAACACGTATCATCACGGAAGTGTATTTTTTTGTAGTGTAAGCATCCTAGAATTCTTTGACAAAACTAAGCACCCTGAAATTCTTTGACAACTAAACTGCTAGCTATATGATGTTGGCCATATATATTGTACGTATATAATGAGAAGAAACGAGTGGTAGTACTATACCAACTAAAAGATGAAATGTAAGAAATACTAGTATGTACGTACTGAAGAGTTAAAGTAACGAGAAGAAACATAACATAGTTCTGCTGGGGGCTCAGCACAACACACCCCTCAAATTAAATTAAGCACACCTGAAATTAAACTTTGCAACTATTCCGGTAGACATTGCATTAGAACCACCATGAGCAACGACACTGCCACCTTACTCGAAGTCCCCGTCCATGTCCTCGACTTCGTCCTTGTACTTCTTCCTCTTGGCCGATACTTTTTTGCTTGGACCGCACACTTGGCTGTTGCTCTTCATCCAACCCTTGTAGATATTGAAGCAAAGGTAGCCATCCATTTCAGCGTAGTGGATGTGGTCTATATCTAGTACATTTCTCTGCCATGCATGACGATGAAACGTGTATGGAGGTTTCTCCAGTTTACCGTACGAAGGATGAACCATGGCTCCTGCCAGGGTCAGCATTGAAGGCTGATGAGAGGACACCAGCCGGTTCTTCTGGAGGTCGAAGGGGTTGCCTACAACGAGACCTATCCGACGCAGGACATCCCTGTCGTTCTTAAAGTCTAAAGTAACGAATTTCACTGTTTTGTCCTTGAGGAAGTTCTTAAAATCCTAGCACTCAACATCGGCATGGCATATGTGGTAGACCAAGCAAACGTTATGTACGCAAACCTGGATCACGGCGGGCTTCTTCCTCTCTTCGTCCTTTAGATCCTTCTCTAGTCCAAGGACTGTGGTGTACTCAACATCTAGCCTAGCGACCCACTCATCATCTGAATTTTCAAACATGCGTCTGAAGCGAGAAAGGCATCCTTTCACCGTCGCGGAAGAACGGGTGTAGATGACGTTGAACTCATCGCCAGTGATGGTTCTAACCTTGTACTCACCGCCGATCGTGGAGATTTGGGACGCCATGGTTTTGGGAGGAGGGTTAGGATTAGTGGAACTGCCGTAATGTGAATGGACGGGATGACTAGGAGCGAACCGCCGTAGTATTGAAGGACGTGCGGGGATGAGTAGGACTGAACTGCCAGCGTGCAAACGGCAGGGTAGTGGCTTTCCATTCTCCCATGATACGGGCTTCCGAGAGCCCTTGGATCTGAGATCAAACGGTTGCATGGCGTGATTTTGGACCTATGGGTGAATATCCTATCCTAGAGGGTTATTCTGCAAATTTTCAGCAACTTAGCATGCGACCGTTTGATCTCAGATCCAAGGGCTGCCAGCAGCCCGTATCATGGTCGCTCCTACCATGACCGTCGCGTCGCTCCCGCTGTCGCACCCCTGGAGATTTAACACGGTGCGTTAGGCTATCTGATGTTGGCATGTCATACATAGTCATCACTTAGTCACTCATACTGCAATAAGGTTGGCTATAAGGTTGGCTATAAGTGTATTTTTTACTCCTCTCTATCTCTTTCTTCATACTCCCTTCGTCCCATAATATAAGAATGTTTTTGACACTAGTGTAGTGCCAAAAATGTTCTTATATTATGGGACATAGGGAGTACTAGTATTTATTGCATTTGCCAAGGAGTGACCTCTTCCAATGAAATGGTGTTGCTAAGTTTGCTTCATTTAATTAGCTATAGACTCAAAATTGTCTTTTTCACCTAGGTACACGTGCTTAGCACCGTTTCTTCCTTGGGTCCCAAACTAGTCTATCTCTTCTTGATTAACTTGCCACATCAGACTTTATGCCTATGTGGCAAGCTTAAGCACATGTAGGAGCAAGTAAAAGTAAGTACAATAGTGCGCTTGACATGGCATTTTTGCATATGTGGAGGAAAGAGAGGTAAGGAAAAAGTGGAGAAGTGGGCTCTCATGCAAGAGCCAGCCTCTCTCTTATTTGTAGACATAAATGAGGCAAGCACCCTAGGAACAACATTTCTCCATGAATGCTCTGTTCTGGAATATTAGAGGTATTGCTGCTCCTGGTAGGAAATCCCTTATTATTGACACCATTAACAAAACCCATGCTACCATCCTTGGGTTCCAGGAAACTAAGAAAGAGCATTTTCCCTCTTCTTTTCTTAAATCTCTCATTAGCAATAGAGATTTTGACTGGCATGTTCTTCCGTGCAAAGGATCTGCTGGAGGCATCCTGATGGGAATAGATTTAAGCATTTTTGAGGCTGTTGCTTGGTCACACCTAGAATTTCTGTTAGTTGTTTAGTTAATTTGAAAACTACTGGTCAAACCTTTAGGATTATCACTGTTTATGGATCTCCTTATGAGGAAGGCAAAGAAGCTTTTATTTCTGAATTTCATACCTTATTTCTAGATACTCACATTCCCATCCTGATTGGAGGGGATTTTAATTTAGTTAGGAATGTTGCAGATAAAAGCAATGGTTCCATTAATCATAAATGGAGTGACTGCTTCAATGCCTAGATTGAGATCTGGAGCTTGCTTGAAATTAAACTTTCATCTAGGAAATTTACCTGGGCCAATAATCAAGTAGACTTGATTATGTCCACCATTGACAAAATTTTCTGTGACACAGAATTAGATAGTTTCTTTCCCCTTTCTAGTTGTAGAGCTCTGCCCAGATGTGGTAGTGACCACACTCCTTTGCTTTGGGACTCTGGTATTAACCAAACTCCAAAGAGCAATAGTTTTAAATTTGAAAAGTGGTGGTTGCTTAGAGAAGATTTTACTGAGCTAGTCAGGAAAATCTGGAATGAGCCTATTGGGAGCAGCTGTCCCCTAGAAAATTGGCAGATCAAAATCAGGGGATTTAGAAGAACTACCAAAGGGTGGAACTCCAATGAGGAAGCTAATCTTAGAAGATACAAAAGGCTTCTCCTCCTTGAGTTTGATTCTCTAGATATTAAGGCAGAAACCACTGACCTCTCTGAGGCTGAGACTAATAGATTAAACTTTGTCCATGGAGAGCTCAAGAAAATTTGGCTTGAAGAAGAAATCAAAGCCAAACAAAGGTCTAGAGATAGGAACATTAAGGAGGGTGATATAAATACTGATTACTTCCATGCAGTAGCTAACCAGAGGAGGAGGAAAGCCCTCATTCACTCCCTTGATGGCCCTAATGGCCCTGTTACTGAGGTAGATGAGATGCTGAAAGTGGCTAGTGACTTCTACAAAGACCTGTTTAAGAAAGAAAACCCTTCTGGGTTCTCTCTACAATTTTTTTTTCTCTGCTTCTGAAAAAGTCTCTCCTATTGAAAATGAGCTGCTAGAAGCCCCTTTCTCAGAGACAGAGGTGAAGGAAGCCATTTTTAGCTCTTATCCTGACGGGGCTCCTGGTCCTGATGGGATTCCCTTCTTTTTTTACCAGCATTTTTGGGACTTGGTGAAAAATGATCTCTTAGATCTTTTCCAAGCCTTTCATAGAGGAGAGTTGGACATATACAAGCTCAACTTTGCTATGTTCTCTCTTATTCCTAAAGAGCCTGAAGCCACCTCTATGAAGAAATTCAGGCCTATCAGCCTGATTAACTGTAGTTTTAAGATTTTCTCTAAAGTCCTCACCACTAGGCTCTCTAAAGTCCTGCAGAGGTTGATTGCTAGCAATCAATCTGCATTTCTGAAAGGGAGATACATTTTAGAGTGTTGTTACTACTCATGAAGTTCTTCATTCAGTCCACTCAGGAGGTGATAAAGGACTTGTCCTTAAATTGGATTATGAGAAAGCCTTTGATAAAGTTGACCTTGATTTCCTTATGAAACTCCTGGAGCTTAGAGATTTTGGGGGTAAATGGACTAGTTGGATCCAGCAACTTACTCATGGGGGGTCTGTTGGGGTCAAGTTAAATAACTGTGAAAGTGATTTTTTTTCCTTACTCGTAAAGGCCTTAGGCAAGGTGACCCCATCTCCCTGCTTTTGTTTAATTTAGTAGTGGACGTTCTTACTAAAATGCTGAGCAAAGCTGCTGATCATAGTCTGATTGCGGGGCTTTGTCCTGAGGCCTGCCCTGGTGGCATCATCTGCCTTCAATATGCATATGATACCATCCTTTTCTTAGACAATGACTCCACACATGCTAGCAATCTGAAAACTGTTCTAACCTGTTTTGAACAAGTCTCAGGCATGAGAATCAACTACTCTAAAAGTGAACTCATCCCTATCAACATGGATGATCAGGAGTTAGCTGACTTCCTCTCTATTCTAGTCTGTAATAAAGGTAACCTCCCCATTAAGTACCTAGGTATCCCTCTCCACTATGATAAACTGAGGAGAGAGGATATCCAACCCCTTCTGGATAAAATCATTAAAAGGATTGTTGGGTGGAGGGGCAAACTTCTCTCTTATAGAGGTAGATTGATCCTCATACAAGTTTGTTTGGCTAGCATTCCAGTGTATCTCCTTTCCTTCTTCAAGTTCCCTAAATGGGCAGTGAACCTCATCAATTCTTAGATGTCTCATTGCTTGTGGAATGATTTTGAGGGAAATAGGAAGCTACACCTTGCTAATTGGGCCCTAGTCTCTATGAAAAAAGGTTTTGGAGGCCTAGGCATACCTAACCTCCAAGAAATTAACATCTGTCTTCTAGGGTCTTGGACTAAAAGATTCTATGAGGAAGACCTGAAACCCTGGAAGCTTCTTATTGCCCATAAATACCTAGGAAATAAACCTAATATTTTTATCCCTTCCTCCAACCCTAAGACCTCTAGATTCTGGAAAGGATTAAAATCTATTATGCATGCTGTGAAATTTGGCTACAGATGGAACATAGGGGATGGGAGCAAAACCAGGTTCTGGGAAGAAACTTGGTTTGGCACATCCCCCCTAGCAGTCCAATTTTGGCCTATTTACTCTGTCTGCAATGAGCTTAACAAAAGTGGCAATGAAGTTTGGGACAGTCAATGCCTAAAACTCTCTTTTAGAAGGAACTTTAGTGATAGTCTAATGGAACAATGGTTCCAGTTGGAGGAAATTGCCAAAAGCATTACCTTTAATGCCGAGCCGGATGCCCTGATTTGGTAGCTAGACAATAAGGGGAAGTATTCCTCCAGCTCCCTCTATCATGTTATCAACTTTAGAGGGGTTCAACCCGTGTTTATCCCTGCTGTCTGGAAATTGAGAGTCCCCCCTAAAATTCATGTATTTCTCTGGCTTCTCTCCAAAAACAAATTGATGACTAGGGATAACCTTTGGAAGAGACACATCATCAAACCCCTTGATTGTGTTTACTGCTTGGAACAAGATTCTTGTTCTCACCTATTTTTTGAATGTATAGTTGCTAAACATCTCTGGGCCCACATTGAGGAATATTTCTCTAGTCAGATTGGCTCATCCTTCGAATCTGTCGCCAGATTCTGGATTGCTACCAAAAAGTGCTTAGTTTTAAATACTGTTAGCTCAGTTGTCCTTTGGTGCCTCTGGAAATATAGAAATACTATGATTTTCAGGAACACCTCCTGGATTTCTATTCCGCAGGTCTTGAGGTTGATCAGGAACATGGTGAGGAACTGGGCGATTCTCTCCTCCGGATCGGACAAGGACAAGTTGATGAGCTTCATGAAAACCCTAACAAGATCCCTCCAAAAACCGTTGGTGATCACTTGTGGCCAAACAAGGCTCGACCTGCTCTGGGGCTAGACCCGTGGGCTCGTCACAAGATCTCTGATGAAGATGATGGGCACCTGGTGCCGAAAAAGAGGGACATCCACCATGCTACGCCTTCTAGCCCGGTGTCTCTGCTTGCTTACTGGTCGCCGCAGGCTGACATGGCCCGTCGGCTGAAGACCATGAAGGCTTCGCTGGACCCTCCTTGTGTCATTTGAGTGCTCTATCCGCTCTGCCTTTGGCACCGCTCGGGTGATTTGTGTTATTCAGAGAACTTGTTCATCCACCCCCCTAGTTTGTAGCTTTTCTACCTTTGCTTTCGAACTGCTCTTTGAGCTGCTGTATCAGAATATGTTATGGTTTCTTTCTCAGCAATGGAACCGGGGAGATGCTCCCTGTTTTTCTAAAAAAATTATTTTATATGTTATTATATATTATTTTTATTGTCATCATATATTTAAAAGATACTTACATATGTAAGAAAACAATATCCCACATCTTATTAACTTATAAAAATAATTTCTTAACAAATAAAATCCTGGATTGTTTTGGCACGAAAATCCTAGTGATTGTGTACAAAAGCTTGGTAAGATTTAAGGACGAATGTAATAATATCACTTATTATTTAAATATATTTATAACAAAATGCTCAGCCCCTTTTTATTTTTTGATAACATTGCTGGCCCAACCCAACATTATAGTTAGAATCAGCCCAGCAAAATCGTGTATTTCAAGAAAGTGCAAATGGCCTGTAATTTTTTAGGAAATAAAATACATGGGCCGCATGGATGCTACATTATTTGTTCACCCAGCCTAGCTAATGGCTGTAATTCAAAAAAGAAGATCAAATTGACTGTAAATTCTACCGCGCAAAAAAAGACTGTAAATTCTGAAAAAATGGGTTGAATACGTGCCACATTTTTGAAGGCTGAAATGTGGGCCAATAGGTCGAAGCAAGTCGTTGTCAATTTAGTCAACAAATGATTCTGACATGTTAGCCGTTGGATTTACATCCAACGACCGGCATCCATCTTCAATCTCTCGTCTTCTTCCTCCAGCACCGCCAGGACCACCTCACGCCTCCTGCCGCTAGCAGCTCTGCTTAGCACGCTTTGCTATGAAGCGCTACTCCATCGTTGGCCAGGCCATCCCTCCACCCCTCCACACCTCATGTTCTTCTCCACCGACTGCCGAACCACACCGCACTAGAACTAGTTAACCCTCGTACACCTCCCCATCTGCGACTCTACTCCCGGCTCGTTACTGTCCGGGGCCTCGCCGTCGTCCACCACCTTGGATGCGCTCGGCGCGACGTGGTCAATGTGGTCAATGAACGACACCATCGGAAGTAGACTGTGCATGGAGAGGCTGACAGCTGGGTCCACGGCCGCATACAAGGAAATGCCAACAGCCTCACACCGTAGCCGAACCAGTGAACCCTCGTACTCCTCTTCGCGTGGGCATCCACTTCCGCGTCTTCCCCGGCTCCGAGTCGTACCCTTCCTAGTCCTCGTTGTCGTCCACTGCCGTGGTTCTCTCGGCACGGCGTGGTCAACATGGTCAAGGAACGACTTCCATCGGACGTGGACTATACGTGGAGAGCCTGACAGCTGGGTCCACGGCTGCAGCAAGGAAGTGCCTCCTTATTACGCGCAAAATAATGATTCCTCCACCTGACAGCGGGGACCCACCGGACGGGCCACCGCATTTCGTGAAAAAAACGTTTCCCCCTGACTGCTGGGACCCACCAGCTACATCTTCGCACACAAGGAAGTGCATCCGGGCAAAAAACAGCGATTCGCCCCCCTGACTACTGGGACCCACCAGCTACATCTTCGCACGCAAGGAAGTGCGTCGAGGAAAAAACGATTCGCCCCCCTGACTGCTGGGACCCACCAGCTACATCTTCGCATGCAAGGAAGTGCCTGACAGTTGGGACCCACCTAGTCGAAGCGTACGTAGCGTTGTCATTCTGGTCGCGAACGTGTACGTACATATATACTGGTGGATCTAGAGGCGCGCACGTGTCGTAGTAGAGGCATGTACGTGTCGTAGTAGAGGCGCGCACGTAGCATTTACACGTACGTACAACGGCCAGGGTGCAAGAAAGAAAATACGGCCACGTATGTGTACATACGGGCGGGGTCTCGAACGCCTACTCGCGCATACGTACGGCCAGGGCTCGTGTACATGGCTGGGTCGGAACGGAGAAACAATGTCGTCGTCGTGTTCATGGGGAGGCAACGGAATGCGTCATGTTCATTGGGAAGCAACAGAATGCATCGTGTTCATCGGGAGGCAACGGAACGCGTGGGAGCCAACCGACTGGGTCAGAACGGAATGTGTGGTCATGTTCATCGGGAGGGCTTGGACGGAAGAGGCAATGGAAACGAGGCCTGCCGTACCGCACAACGGAGGAAACGGACCTCCTATGTTCGGAACGGGGTCCTGTTGATCGGGAGGGGTCTGGCGTACCGCAAAACGGAGGAAACGGACCTCCTACGGCGAAATAGGGGTCATGTTGATCGGGAGGGGTGTGGCGTACCACAAAACGGACGAAACGGGCCTCCTACGGTCGAAACAGGGGTCCTGTTGATCGAGAGGGGTGTGGCGTACCGCAAAACAGACGAAACAGACCTGCTACGGTCGAAACGGGGGTCCTGTTCATCGGGAGGGGTGTGGCGTACCGCAAAACGGGACTCCACGGGATACTGTTCGTCTCCACCGTCGACCTCCTCCAGCCTCCACGGGCTACGGTCGACCTCCTCCAGCCTCCACGGGCTCCTGTTCATCCAGCCTCCACCGCGCGCTACTCCACAGGCTACTGTTCAACCACCCCTCCACGGGCACCCCTCCACCGTCTACTATTCATCCAGCCCTCCACACCACAGGGTCCTGTTCAACCACCCCTCCACGGGCACCCCTCCACCGTCTACTGTTCATCTAGCCCTCCACCACACCACGGGGTCCTGTTCATCCAGAGGCAACGCCACCGCTCACTGTTCATCCAACCCCCCCCCCCCACAACGCTCACTGTACATCCTAGAGGCAGCATCGATCGGCTTCAGTTAGCAGTAGTAGTGAAGGAATCGCTCGATCAGGTTCAGTTAACAGCCATCGGTCGATCACTCGGGTTTAGTAACGCGTAGCCTGCAGTGCAATCGCTCGGGTTCAGTTAGAGCCCAACGCCTCGTTCGGGTTCAGTTAGAGCCAACGCCTCGCACACACGCGCGTACGTGTACGAGAGAAACACGCATCGCTCGGCCCCCGACCTCCCACCGTAATCGGGAACTCCCTGAAATTTTCCTCGCCCTCGCTTCTACCATGGTTTTTCCGTCATGGACGGCCCAAAGAATGTCATGCAGTTGCGTCTCCGGCCCGGCCAGGACGAAAAGCCCATTTTTTGTCATGATTTTTTGTCATGGAAGTAGGAGCCCACCACATCTATGATGATACCGGGTTTTGTCACAATTATCATCATAGAAGTGTCATATGTATGACAGAAAAAAAAAAATTGTTCGGCCCAAAATGTCACGGATGTGTCTTTTTTTGTAGTGGTATGTTGTCTCTCCTCTAGTGGGGTCATGTGAACGTCGACTACATGATACTTCACCATTATTTGGGCCTAGGGGAAGGCATTGAGAAGTAATAAGTAGATGATGGGTTGCTAGAGTGACAGAAAGCTTAAACCCTAATTTATGCGTTGCTTCGTAAGGGGCTGATTTGGATCCATATGTTTCATGCTATGGTTAGGTTTACCTTAATACTTCTTTTGTAGTTGCGGATGCTTGCAAGAGGGATTAATCATAAGGGGGATGCATGTCCAAGTAAGGGAAGTACCCAAGTACCGGTCCACCCACATATCAAATTATCAAAGTACCGAACGTGAATCATATGAGTGTGATGAAAACTAGCTTGACGATAATTCCCATGTGTCCTCGGGAGCATTTTCCTTTATATAAGAGTTTTTCCAGGCTTGTCCTTTGCTACAAAAAGGATTGGGCCATCTTTCTGCACCTTATTTACTTTTATTACTTGTTACCAATTACAAATTACCTTATCACAAAACTATATGTTACCGATAATTTCAGTGCTTGCAGAGAATACCTTACTGAAAACTGCTTATCATTTCCTTCTGCTCCTCGTTGGGTTCGACACTCTTACTTATCGAAAGGACTATGATAGATCCCCTATACTTGTGGGTTATCAAGACTCTTTTCTGGTGCTGTTGCCGGGGAGTGAAGCGCCTTTGGTAGGTGGAATTTGGTAAGGAAAATTTTATATAGTGTGCTGAAATTTACTGTCACTTGTTACTATGGAAAGTAATCCTTTGAGGGGCTTGTTCGGGGTATCTTCACCCCGACCAGTAGAGCAAAGAGTTGCTCCTCAACCTACTGAACCTACTGAAAATGTTTATTTTGAAATTCCTTCGGGTATGATAGAGAAACTGCTAGCTAATCCTTTTACAGGAGATGGAACATTGCATCCCGATTTGCACCTAATCTATGTGGATGAAGTTTGTGGATTATTTAAGCTTGCAGGTATGCCCAAGGATGTTATCAAGAAGAAGATCTTCCCGTTATCTTTGAAGGGAAAGGCATTGACATGGTGAAAGTGCAACTATCCCTGGGTGGTTTTGGAAATTCCTAACAACACATAGCTCACTGGGCTAATGCTATTTCAAGATAAATGTTTCAGGAAAGCTCAATGATTGGCATGGCATGGATTAGAAAGTGGACCCCTCAAAATGCTAAGGACAAAAGATTGGCTCAAGCTCAAAGCACAAGACTCTACATTTTACTTTTAGTGATCCAAGATAACATTGAGTCCATAGGAAAAGCCAATACTATTAAAAGGGGATGAGGTGTTGCTTAATGAGTTACTTGCTCAAAATGCTTAGTGATATGCTCCAAAAACCCTCAACTACTTTCTGATATCCATATATGTCCCAAACCAAAAGTCAAACTCGGCCCCACCAAAATCTTCTATAAGGCGCCACCGAGTTCACTTGACATAGCCACTGCCACAAACCCTAGTCACTTCGGTCTCAATGATAGGGATCTCGGTCTCACCAAGATGGGATTGCAAACTCTCTGTTTCCCTTCGTAACATTTAGGTCCAACCGAGATGAGTGATCAGTCCCACCGAGATTGCAATGCAAACTCTCTGTTTCCCCTTCGTAACGTTTTGGTCTAACCGAGATGAGCGAATCGGTCCCACCGAGTTTGCCTGACCAACTCTTTGTTTGTCTATTACCAAAATCGGTCCCACCGAGTTTGTGTAATCGGTCTCACCGAGATTACATTATGCCCTAACCCTAATGGAATTGGTCCCACCGAGTTGACATGTCGGTCCCACCGAAAATCCTAACGTTCACATTTTGAACTAAATCGGTATGACGGAGTTTTATGATTTGGTCCCACCGAGTTTGGTGATTTGTGTGTAACGGTTAGATTTTTTGTGGACGCTATATATACCCCTCCACCCACTCTTCATTTAAGAAGAGAGCCATCAGAATATGCCTACACTTCCAACATACATTTTCTAAGAACCACCTACACTTGTGTTGAGGTCAAGACATTCCATTCCAACCACATAAATCTTGATCTCTAGCCTTCCCCAAGTTTCTTTCCACTCAAATCATCTTTCTACCAAATCCAATCCTATGAGAGAGAGCTGAGTGTTGGGGAGACTATCATTTGAAGCACAGGAGCAAGGAGTTCATCATCAACACACCATCTATTACCTTTTGGAGAGTGGTGTTTCCTAGATTGGTTAGGTGTCACTTGGGAGCGTCCGTCAAGATTGTGGAGTTGAACCAAGGAGTTTGTACGGGCAAGGAGATTGCCTACTTCGTGAAGATCTACCCTAGTGAGGCAAGTCCTTCGTGGGCGATGGCCATGGTGGGATAGACAAGGTTGCTTCTTCGTGGACCCTTCGTGGGTGGAGCCCTTCGTGGACTCAAGAAACCGTTACCCTTCGTGGGTTGAAGTCTCCATCAATGTGGATGTACGATAGCACCACCCATCGGAACCACGCCAAAAATCTCTGTGTCTACATCGCGTTTGCTCCCTCCAAACTCCTCCCTTTACCTTCATATGCAATTGTTTTACATTCCACTCCTATACTCTTAGAATTGCATGTGTAGGTTGTTTACTTGATTTGTGCTAAGTTGCTAAAATCTGACAAGACTTAAAATGAGGAAAAGGCTAGATTTTTATTTGGTCAAGTAGTCTAATCACCCCCCTTTATACATATTTTTGATCCTACAAGTGGTATCAGAGCTTTGGTCTCCATTTGCCTTGATTTCCATAGCTTTTGGTGATCATAGCCTTGGTGTCACAACCTAGGAGAGTATGGCATCTCGTGAGGGAAATTACCACCGTAGAGGTCCTTACTTTGATGGTACAAATTTTGCTAGTTGGAAGCATAAGATGAAAATGCATATTCTTGGACATAAGCCCGCCGTTTGGGCTATTGTGTGTATTGGCTTGCAAGGTGAATTCTTTGATGGGAGAGAACCGAACCGTGAAGCTAGCATGGAAGAGTTGAAGATGCTGCAATACAATGCTCAATCTTGTGACATTCTCTTCAACGGATTGTGCCCCGAAGAATTCAACAAAATCATCCGTCTTGAGAATGCAAAGGAAATTTGGGATACTTTGATTGATATGCACGAAGGTACCGACTCCGTCAAGGAATCCAAATTGGATGTGCTTCAAAGTCAAGTTGACAAGTTCAAAATGAAGGATGGTGAAGGTGTCGCTGAAATGTACTCTAGGCTTGCTCTCATCACAAATGAGATTGTCGGCTTAGGAAGTGAAGTGATGACCGATAGATTCATCATCAAGAAGATCCTAAGAGCCTTGGATGGAAAATATGATACCGTGTGCACATTGATCCAAATGATGCCCAATTACAAAGATCTCAAGCCAATGGAAGTCATTGGAAGAATTGTTGCTCATGAGATGTCACTCAAGGATAAGGAAGATCTTCACAACAAGTCAAGTGGTGCTTACAAAGCCTCATGTGATGCTCCCACGTCATCAAGTGAGAAACAAACCTTCAACGAAGAATTGAGCCTAATGGTGAAGAACTTCAACAAGTTTTACAAGAGTAGAAGCATGGAAAGAAGTTTCAAGTCAAGGTCCTACAATGACAACAGATCTTCTAGTCGTGAGCGAAATTGCTACAATTGTGGAAGACCCAGACACTATTCCAATGAGTGTACGGCTCCCTACAAAAGAAGAGAAGATTCTCCTAAAAGAAGAAGTAGAAGAGAAGAATCACCACCAAGAGAGAAGGAGTAGAGATGACCGTTATGAACGAAGAACATCACGGAGAAGCAAGGATTCGGGAAGGAAGGACAAGTCATCAAAGAGCTACACAAAACAAAGACATCAAGCTCATGTTGGTGAATGGATATCCGGCTCCGACTCCGACGATCACTCCGAGAGAAGTTATCACTCCGACTCTGAATATACTCAATGATGAGGACATCAATACCATTGTTACACCCACAGCCCCTGCTACTATACATACTGGACCAATTACTAGAGCTCGCGCACACCAATTGAATTATCAGGTACTTTCGTTTCTTGGTAACGATTCTAATGTTCATGAGAATATGATGCTGCCTAAATTGGATACATTTGTTTTGCTTACAAATGAAGGGCCTAGCTTGGACAAGAAAGATGAACCTTCGAGCAAGTTCAAGCATGGAGATGATGGCATGCGCAAGGGGAACAAGAACAGAGTTACAAGTGATGATTCTAGGACTCTGAAGCCACCATAATGAGTGCATGAAGCATGGGACGAAATATACAAGATGCCACTTCATAAATTTCGTCCAGAGGCTATTCTAGGTGCTGCGTCACCTTATTATTGGGCCAGGCCCATGTATTTTCGAAGTACTTAAGTATAGGTTGTTTTTAGAGTCCGTATGTGTGGGGAAACAAGGTATAGGGTTGGTTTCAGACCCCTCCACCAAGGGCCACGAAATTCCCCCTCTCTCCTCCATATATACAGCCCTTAAGGCATCGTTTAGACTTTGGGTTTTGTTTAGATTAAAAGTTCGCCATAGCTGCAACTTCACGTACTTCGTTTGTGTCCAACGACCAGACCAAGACGTCATAGAACCCCACCTTGATCAATAATGTTTTCGTCTTATATTCGCAACATCCAGATTGCAATCTCAGTTTCTTGCTTGTTCTTCGTTTGCTCGCAGGAAACAGACCCTTGTGGTCAGGTTGATCATGCTCCGGCGTGGTCAATAACCCCTTGGAAGTTGGTTTAGCGATTGCTAAGGTGCGACGTCTCACACGTTCGTAGTCGGATCGTCAAGGTCGACTCCCACAGGAACCATAGCCACCATCTCATCGAAACATCGGGACACCTTTGCCTCTGTCAAGTGGTATCAGATTTTCAGGTTGCTCGGTGAGATTTTCCAGTTTTTCATAGTTTAGACCGAGTCTGTTCTTCATACCTATAGTCCATGAAAAAAGCCAAAAAAATTAGGGTTAGTTCATCATATCCGAACCAATCTGAGCCTTTGCATAGTCTTTTCAGTATTTTGCTTTGTTGAATTTGCGGTTGCATCGTCGTGTCTAGTTGCTGGTCTTAGAGTCTAGTCTTTTAGAGTTTCGAGTTCTGGTCATAAGTTGTCACGCCACCGCCGCACCATCATCATCGCTCCTGCCATCTACCACCACCGCTTATCCGCCACCAATCCGTATCCATATACCACCACCAATCCGTATCCATATACCACCACCGCTGCCATATCCTACCATCATATATCCACTACCAATTTGAGTTCCTTTCATATTAGGTTTGTTTTCGAGGTCCGTCTAATTTCCGATTCGTGTTTCCTTGCCTGAGTAGGTCTCGAAAAAAAAGAGTCTGTTGACCCCCGAGCAGTTTTTAGGCCAAAATTTTCACAGCCAAAAATATTTTTTCCCTATCCTATTTTTAGGCTTTTCTGAGTCTTTTGAGCCACGTGCCATCATAGTGATTTTTTGTCGCACTTCTTCGTCGTCGCTGCCCTAATTTCCGAAAAAAAGTCAAAAAAAAAATTCATGCCCATCCCATCAGTTTGACGAGGGAAGAGTTTTGAGACACTCGCCATTATAGTGATTTTTTGCAAAAAAAATAAAAGGAGCGCAAAAAAAGAGGAGTGCAAAACAAAGAGCGAAAAAAAAGTTCCAGAGTGTGCTTTTCCCTTGTTTACGTGCAGCGCCGTGATTTTGTTAGTGTTCTAGGCTCGCGTCTCTAGCACGGTCTAGCCTAGGACCAGCACAGTACCGTCGTTAAGCGTTTATTCAACTTTGCATCTCTGAATTGATTATTGCTGACCCTTTTTGCTACCATATTATAAGCCTTCCCAGCTCCACATACATCTACTCGTGTGCTTGACTCTCCCTGGTAATCGCTCTATCCAAGCTTTGAGAGTTTTGACTACGATGGTTGCCGATCACCGCCTGCTACTGGGAAAGAACTGGTAAGAATTTGAGATTTGCTTGACGGATTTGTGACATCCACCACCACCTCTTGTTAGCAGTCTGTAGGATCATATTCTTGTGTGTTTCTATTGCTGCTAACCATGGCAGGATCACAAGCCGACGAGACTGATTGGGAGAACCTGACGAATAAGGAGTTGCATGATAAATTTCAGCAAATGATGAGTGGACAGGTGCAAGATGTGCTAAACAGATTTGAAGAGGCCATGGAGAAGATAGATGGCATGGAGAAGACGTTCGAAACAAAGCTCGATAACAGGTGAATTGCTCGCGCGTCTTCCACCACCACCACCGGCTGCCCCTAACGCACCTCTACAACAACAACAACAACAACAACAACATCGCTTTCCAAATCAAGTGGGACGAGCACAGCGCATTCCCATTGACCCTGGGCAAAATTCTGGTGCCGCTGTTGATGCTTCTGCCGCTCCTGCTGCTATTGCAGAGGTGGAGGACCATTACGAGGATGAGGTTGACCAAAATCAGAACTACGTGCAACCACCATCGCCACCACCACCAGGTCGTCCTCATGCATATCATCGCAACGGTAGGGCTACACCACCACCTGAGGTACATGACCATCTTCCTAAACTAAAATTGAATATTCCACCATTTGAGGGTAGATATGTTCCTGATATATATCTTACTTGGGAATTAGAAACTGAACAACCATTTACATGTTTACAATATCCTGAGGAGAGACGTGTTCCTGCTGCTGTTTGTGCTTTCACTAGCTTTGCATGTGTTTGGTGGTCTGAACATTGTAGATTATATCCTATTCCAGCTACTTAGGCTGCTTTGAAAACTGCTATGCGTACTCGTTGGGTTCCACCATATTATCAACGTGAATTACTTCAAAAATTGCAGCGTTTAAGACAAGGAAAAAAATTCTGTAGAAGAATATTATCAGGAATTACAAACTGGCATGATTAGATGTGGTATTGTTGAGGAGAATGAAGCTATGCTTGCACGTTTTCTGGGTGGATTAAATACAGAGATTCAGACCATTCTAGAGTATAATGAGTATACTAATATCACTCGTTTATTCCATCTTGCTTGTAAAGATGAACGTGAAGTGCAGGACCGACAGGCATTGGCGCGAACTAACTTTTCTGCAGGTCAATCTTCATCATGGACACCATGTGCATCCTCTACTTCCACTCCACCAGCACCTCCATCAGGTGCCACCTCCAGCCGTGATACAAGAAAGCAGGCACAACCACCACTATCTGCCAAGAGCACACCTGCCAGACCTGCGCAGAGCTCTTCTTCTTCCATGGCATCAACAGGGCACACAGGTGATATTATTTATCGTCGTTGTAAGGGAAGAGGACATTTTGCGAGAGAATGCCATTCTCAGCGTGTGATGAATGCTACCGAGGATGGTGGGTATGAGTCCGCTAGTGACTATGATGAGGAGACTTTGGCACTTATTACACATGAAGAACACGGTGGAGAGGATTCTGATCATGAAACGCAATACATGGCTGCTAAAGATGCTGACAGGTATGAATGTTTAGTTGATCAACGTGTTTTGAGTGTGCAGGTTGCACAAGCTGAGAAAAATCAGAGGCATAATCTGTTCCATACAAAGGGAGTTGTGAAGGAACATTCTGTTCGCGTCATCATAGATGGAGGGAGCTGCAACAACTTGGCTAGCATGGACATGGTGGAGAAGCTATCTCTCACCACAAGACCACATCCACATCCTTACTACATCCAATGGTTCAACAACAGCGGCAAGGTTAAGGTAACACGTACTGTTCGTGTGCATTTTAGTATCTCTACATATGCTGATTATGTTGATTGTGATGTGGTACCTATGCAAGCATGTTCCTTATTACCTGGTAGACCATTGCAATTTGATAAAAATTATGTACACCATGGTAGGAACAATCAGTATACTCTTGTTCATAAGGATAAAAATATTACTTCGCTTCCTATGACTCCTGATTCCATTTTGAAAGATGATATTAATAGAGCTAATAAAGCAAAACAGGAGAAAAATAAAAGTGAAAATCAGATTGTGGCAAAAGAATTTGAGCAACAAATGAAGCCTAATAATAAACCATCTAGTGTTGCTTCTGAAATTAAATTGAAAACTGCATGTTTACTTGCCACCAAATCTGATATTGATGATCTAGATTTTAGCAAATCTGTTTGCTATGATTTTGTGTGCAAAGAGGCATTATTTTCATTCGAGGACGTGCCTTCCTCTTTGCCTCCTGTTGTCACTAACATTTTGCAGGAGTTCGCTGACGTCTTTCCACAAGACGTGCCACCGGGATTACCACCTATTCGAGGGATTGAGCATCAAATTGACTTAATTCCTGGTGCATCATTACCCAATCGTGCGCCATACCGTACCAATCCAGAGGAGACGAAGGAGATTATGCGTCAAGTACAAGAGCTGCTTGACAAAGGTTATATACGTGAATCCCTTAGTCCTTGTGCTGTTCCTATCATTTTAGTGCCGAAAAAGGATGGTACGTCGCGTATGTGTGTTGATTGTAGAGGCGTTAATAATATTACTATTCGTTATCGTCATCCTATTCCTAGGCTAGACGACATGCTTGATGAATTGAGTGGATCTACAATATTCTCCAAAGTTGATTTGCGTAGTGGATACCATCAAATTCGTATGAAATTGGGAGATGAATGGAAAACGGCATTTAAAACTATGTTTGGTTTATATGAGTGGTTAGTCATGCCTTTTGGGTTAACTAATGCACCTAGTACTTTCATGAGACTAATGAACGAGGTTTTATGTGCTTTCATTGGACGATTTGTGGTAGTCTATTTTGATGATATACTGATTTATAGCAAATCTTTGGAGGAACATTTGGAACATTTACGTGCTGTTTTTATTGCTCTACGTGATGCACGTTTGTTTGGTAACCTTGGAAAGTGCACCTTTTGCACCGACCGAGTATCTTTTCTTGGCTATGTTGTTACTCCACAGGGAATTGAAGTTGATAAAGCCAAGATTGAAGCTATTGAGAGTTGGCCGCAGCCCAAAAGGAATTTGTTATACATGCTAAATGGGTTGAATTCATTGAGACTTTCCCTTATGTCATTAAACACAAGAAGGGTAAAGAAAATGTTATTGTTGATGCATTATCTCGTCGTTATACTATGCTTTCACAACTTGACTTTAAAATATTTGGTTTGGAGACCATCAAAGATCAATATGTGCATGATTCTGAATTTAAAGATCTATTGCAGAATTGTAAGGAAGGGAGAACTTGGAACAAGTTCGTTCTTAACGATGGATTTGTGTTTCATGCTAACAAGCTATGCATTCCAGCTAGCTCCGTTCATCTTTTGTTGTTGCAGGAGGCGCATGGAGGAGGACTAATGGGACACTTTGGCATGAAGAAGACGGAGGACGTACTTGCTACACATTTCTTCTGGCCAAAGATGAGACGGGATGTTGAGCATTTTGTTGCTCGCTGCACTACATGTCAAAAAGCTAAGTCACGATTCAATCCTCATGGTTTATATATGCCTTTGCCTGTACGTAGTGTTCCTTGGGAGGATATATCTATGGACTTTGTTTTAGGTTTACCTTGAACAAAGAAGGGGAGGGATAGCATATTTGTTGTCATGGATAGGTTCTCGAAAATGGCACACTTTATACCATGTCATAAAAGCGATGATGTTGTTAATGTTGCTGATTTGTTCTTTCGTGAAATTATTCGCTTGCATGGTGTGCTAAATACTATTGTTTCAGATCATGATACTAAATTTCTTAGCCACTTTTGGAGATGTTTATGGGCTAAGTTGTGGACTAAACTCCTTTTTAGTACTACTTGTCACCCCCAAACTGATGGACAAACTGAAGTAGTCAATAGAACATTGTCTACTATGCTTAGGGATGTTTTGAAGAATAACAAGAAAATGTGGGAAGAATGCTTGCCTCATATTGAATTTGCTTATAATCGTTCATTGCATTCTACTACTAAGATGTGCCCTTTTGAAATTGTGTATATTTTCCTACCTCGTGCACCTATTGATTTGTTGCCTCTTCCATCTTCGGAGAAGGTTAATTTTGATGCTAAAGAATGTGCTGAATTGATTTTAAAAATGCATGAGTTAACTAAGGAAAACATTGAGCGTATGAATGCTAAATGTAAACTTGATGGAGATAAGGGTAGAAACATGTTGTGTTTGCACCTGGAGATCTTGTTTGGTTACATTTGCGTAAGGATAGATTTCCTAATTTGCGCAAATCAAAGCTAATGCCACGTCCTGATGGTCCTTTTAAGGTGTTAGAGAAAATAAATGATAATGCATATAAACTTGAGCTGCCTGCAGATTTTGGGGTTAGTCCCACTTTTAACATTGCAGATTTGAAGCCTTATTTGGGTGAGGATGATGAACTTTTGTCGAGGACGACTTCATTTCAAGAAGGGGAGGATGATGAGGACATCAATACCATTGTTACACCCATATCCCCTACTGCTATACATACTAGACCAATTACTAGAGCTCGCGCACGCCAATTGAATTATCAGGTACTTTCGTTTCTTGGTAACGATTCTAATGTTCATGAGAATATGATGCTGCCTAAATTGGATACATTTGTTTTGCTTAGAAATGAAGGGCCTAACTTGGACTAGAAAGATGAACCTTGGAGCAAGTTCAAGCATGGAGATGATGGCATGCGCAAGGGGAACAAGAACGGAGTTACAAGTGATGATTCCAGGACTCTGAAGCCACCATAATGAGTGCATGAAGCATGGGACGAAATATCCAAGATGCCACTTCATAAATTTCGTCCAGAGGCTATTCTAGGTGCTACGTCACCTTATTATTGGGCCAGGCCCATGTATTTTTGAAGTACTTAAGTATAGGCTGTTTTTAGAGTCCGTATGTGTGGGGAAACAAGAGTTAGGGTTGGTTTCAGACCCCTCCACCAAGGGCCACGAAATTCCCCCTCTCTCCTCCATATATACAGCCCTTAGGGCATCGTTTAGACTTTGGGTTTTGTTTAGATTAAAAGTTCACCATAGCTGCAACTTCGCGTACTTCGTTTGTGTCCAACGACCAGACCAAGACGTCACAGAACCCCACCTTGATCAATAAAGTTTTCGTCTTATATTCACAATATCCAGATTGCAATCTTAGTTTCTTGCTTGTTCTTCGTTTGCTCGCAGGAAATAGACCCTCGTGCTCAGGTTAATCGTGCTCCGGCGTGGTCAATAACCCCTCGGAAGTTGGTTTAGCGATTGCTAAGGCGCGACGTCTCGCACGTTCGTAGTCGGATCGTCAAGGTCGACTCCCACAGAAACGATAGCCACCATCTCATCGAAACATCGGGACACCTTTGCCTCTATCACTCAAGATGAAGGTGTTGCCGGTCTAGCACTTATGTCAACCAACTCCTATGACATATTTGACTCACCAAATGACGCGATTGGAAGATTCTTCATGGCTAAAGGCCCAAAGGTATCACACCCCAAGTATGTTGATTTCAATAGTGATGAAGATGATTTGCTAGGTGATGATGATTTACATGTTGACAACTCTAGTTATGAAAACTATGATGAACTTGCTATTAATCATGCTAATCAAGATAAAACGAATGACAATGATAAGAAGGAGATTGAGCGTCTAACTAAAGAACTAAACACTCTTAAGTTAGCTCATGAAACTACCTTGAAAGATCATCGAGAACTTTTAAAGACTCATGAGAAACTTTGTTTTGAAAAGCTCAACCTTGAGCAAGAGCATGAGTTCTTCAAAGCAATCAATGATGATCTTCGCAAGAAAAGTTCTTCTTACATTGCCAAGCGTTTACTCTTGTCTACTTACATGCCACAAGTTAAATCTAGCAACAAGAATAAGAAAGATTCTTCTTCTAGTAGTAACAACAATCATTCTAAATCCAATGTTGTTGCTTCTAGTAGTTCTCTTGATTCCACTAATGATTCTCTTAGCCAAGTTACACTTGAGCAAGAAAATAACTTATTGAAGGGAATTATAGAGAAAGGTGTTTACAAGAGTCTTGCCGGAAGTAAGCAATTTGAGGAAATTGTACGCAAGCAGGGAAGACACCGGAAGAATCAAGGTGTTGGTTTTGAACGAAAGTTCAATGCCAATGGACTTGAGTGGGAAGAAGATCAATACCCCAAGGCGAAGTTTGTTCCTCAACAAGAGAAGTATGATCCTACTTCTTTTCAAGGAACACAAGCTCGAGATGATCTTCCACCACAAGACCACAAGCTTAAGGGCAAGGACAAGCTTCAAGAGGAGATTGATGCATTTGAAGAAGCAGCTAAGGCCTTGGTCAAGTGGGTTCCCAAGACTACATCAAGTTCCACTTCATCAAGTACGACTACAACTCCAAGGATTCCCATCAAGATGATGTGGATCCCTAAGAATAAGAACTAGAGAGTTCTTGAGGGTGACTCCGCCAACATACTTCACTCTTATCATCTTGGCAAGGACAAGTGCAAAACAACTTCCATATCTTGCACTAGTTCAAGGAGTCACAAACCCTCTTGTTGGTAAGACAAGGGACAAGGCGGCCTAATGCTTTCATGGACATCATCCTTTGTCAACATCACTCTATGTCTATGGATATCCTTGTTTGTTCCTTGTGGGACTAACCCGTGTAGGTATTGAAAGTGCAACTCACTCCAAAGGATTGCTCCGAATGATCTACATCAACATTGAGCATCTACGTCTTCAACACCTACATGAAGTAATCATCGACAAAACCCAAGGTTAGTTCATCCCTCTTAGGGGGGATATCACATCTAGGGGAGCTTTACTCTAATCAATTGAGCTAAAGCAACTCTAATGATGTGAGCACAACAATGCTTTATGTAAAAGTGGCAACCCCACTTGTGCTTAAATGATAAGTATGACCTATGATCAAATGTTCTCATTTGACTCCTAAGTAAATATACTCATATATAGATGACCTAGTGATCGCTAAACTGCTTGATAGATGCTAGAGTGATTGTGCATGCTTTGTCACATATTTCATTTGCCATTTTATTGTGTGAGCATGTTGGATGCATATTTTACTCATTCGAGGACATCCATTTGTTGTTTTGATTGTTTGGCCTTTTCTATTTTGCCAAATGGATGGACAAGAATGCCTAAGAACTCCCTCTAACTATCTATGCTTTTCTCGTCTCAAACTCTATTCATGCTACATCACAAAACTTGATCAAGTCATATTCGAACCACTCCGTGTGAGGAGCACTTGGAGTCCCCGATTCTTCATAGACTTAAACTTCCAAAACCTCTTTGTGCATTTCGGTATTACCGAGTCATCCATTTCGGTCACACCGAGTTCACTAAGTTGATCTAGGTTTTCAATCTCGGTGCAACCGATTTAAACTTTTCGGTCACACCGAGTTGCAGCAACAGCTTGCGATTCTACATCTCGGTGCCACCGAGTTGTTCCACTCGGTCACACCGATAGGGTCGGGATATATAAACCCACGGGTGAGATTTTGGAAATTTCTTTGAAACCTCTCAGCCCACGCATATCCTGCTCTGTCGCCTCGGGTCTCCGAATCGTCCTCTCGTCGCCAGCGACCTCCAGCCGCTGGTTTCCAACACAGTCAACGGATTTCTGCCCCTCCGTTGCCGTCGTAGCGAACTCCGCCGAATTAGGGTACGAGTTCGATCCTTTGTGCTATTATTTTAACTCCGATTTGTAGAACATTACTTTGCCATGATCATGACCACGTATGCAATCAATCTATCCACTGAAAACATCCTTTAGATTAGATTGGATTTGAAAATTTAGGGTTAGGTCTCCGCCGAACTCATCTCGGACCAACAGAATTGTAGAAATCGGTCTCACCGATTTGGCTTAGGCCATTGCAGTTGCACTTTCAGTCTGACCGAAAACTACAAATCGATGTGACCGAGCTCGATTCTTTGTGAAACCCTAGTAGTCTTGGTGCCACCGAACTATGACTTGGTCTGACCGAGTTCACTAGTTTAGGTTCCAAAAGCTACTTCGGTATCACCGAGTTTACAAATCGGTAGCTCCGAAATGCTTTCTGTAGAGAACTAAAACTAAGTTTTTAAGTCATCTTTTTGCAAAAACTTTGCACTTTGTGATGCTCATCCACTCTATCTCATCTATATCTATTCACAGGGTCTGCTGTCAATAAGTTTGCAGAGATGTCTGATCAAAGCGACAGCCAGAACAAGTCGGAAGAGCAAGTACAATTGAGTGAGGGAACTAGTCCCTCTAGCACTTCTCATGATGGTAGCAGGAGCACACCAGGAAGAAAGACCACAACTCCATGGCAAACATGTACAAAGAGATCTCTGATAAGGCTTTGGAAACACACAAGCTTGGATATGTACACTTCTTGTTGTTTGGTCTGCCTACCATTAACTGGATCTTAAGGCACACATTGCTACCCAAGTAAGGAGATCACAAGATGATCAGAGGACACTCCATCAACATGCTGCAAATCCTTGATGTCCCTCAGAAGTTCAAAGTTATGAGTTTGATTGTAGAAACGATCAAGAGGACTGCTGCTGATCAAAAGAGGAGTTCTGGGTATGCTCCACATATTCAGGAGCTCATCAATTCTAAGATGGGCACATGAATTTATCTGCTGGACAAGGAGCATCTACCCTTACATCCTAAATTTGAAGACAACACTGTTGTGATGAATGAGGAGGAACCATCATCAGCTTAAGTCCAGGAGAAGAGAGCCAAGGCAAAGGTTGAGAAAGTTGCAAGGATGCCAAGCGCAGAAGAAGCATCTCAAATTTTCCTCAAGACAAAGCAAGATCAATTAGGCTATCTGATTCAAGCTACACTGAGGATTGAGAAGGGCTTAGCCACCCTGACTCAGAATCAGGAGAGCCTAGAGAGGATTGTGGAGACAAAATTCTACGATCTTGATCTGAAGGTGACTGAGATTCAGACTGCAGTTGAGCAGCTTTAAGAGGAAGCAGAGGAGAGGAAAGGAAAGGCAACTACTGATGCTTTTCAGCGTGTGCCACGAGGTCCATGGTCTGCTGCAGTGCCAGTTTCAGATGATAGAGCTACAGTATCAGCACCAGCAGCTACAGCTCCAGTGCCACCTCCAGCACCGACTCCACCTCCATCAGCTCCAACTACATCATCGTAAGCCTTCGTCCTTGGAGTTCTCTCTACACCACCTCCCGAAGACCAAGCCTGAGAGACGTATAACACTATGCATTTTCAAACTTTTTGGTAACTTGTTGCCAAAGGGGGAGAAATATATATAGATCATAGGCTTCGAGAGAGAGTGTCTTGCTTTTTATCTCTCTTGCTTATTGTGTGCTCGTGTGAGATACTTTATGTCCTTATGTCCTTGTGAGATACTTATGTGATCATGTGATTGATCATGTGCTACCTTAATGCTTGTTGAATGATGCTATCTTTTATATCTCACATGTGATCATTCACTTGCTTGGTGATGAGTGCATGCTATTAATTTCTATCATTTTGAGCGCTCCACCAAGATGTACGTGACATGGAAGAGTAACCCATGATCCCAATCGATCGTGCATTTGCATTCAAAAGCAAAATTTAAATAATGCACAAATTTAGGGGGGGCTCTCGCTTATCACATACTTCTCAAAGAGACTATGTATTTCAATCTTATTATCATTTGTCGAAGCTTTGATATATATGTTGTCATCAATTACCAAAAAGGGGGAGATTGAAAGTGCAACTATCCCTGGGTGGTTTTGGTAATTCCTAACAACATATAGCTCATTGGGCTAATGCTATTTCAAGATAAATGTTTCAGGAAAGCTCAATGATTGGCATGGCATGGATTAGAAAGTGGACCCCTCAAAATGCTAAGGACAAAAGATTGGCTCAAGCTCAAAGCACAAGACTCTACATTTTACTTTTAGTGATCCAAGATCACATTGAGTCCATAGGAAAAGCCAATACTATTAAAAGGGGATGAGGTGTTGCTTAATGAGTTACTTGCTCAAAATGCTTAGTGACATCGTCCAAAAACCCTCAACTACTTTCTCATACCCACATATGTCCCAAACCAAAAGCCAAACTCGGCCCCACCGAAATCTTCTATCTGGCGCCACCGAGTTCACTTGACATAGCCATTGCCACAAACCCTAGTCACTTCGGTCTCACCGATAGGGATCTCGGTCTCACCGAGATGGGATTGCAAACCCTCTGTTTCCCTTCGTAACGTTTTGGTCCAACCGAGATGAGCGGTCAGTCCCACCAAGATTGCAATGCAAACTCTTTGTTTCCCCTTTGTAACGTTTCGGTCTAACCGAGATGAGCGAATCGGTCCCACCGAGTTTGCCTGACCAACTCTCTGCTTGTCTATTACCAAAATCGGTCCCACCAAGTTTGTGTAATCGGTCTCACCAAGATTACATTATGCCCTAACCCTAATGGAATCGGTCCCACCGAGTTGACATGTCGGTCCCACCGAAAATCCTAACGTTCACATTTTGAACTAAATCGGTATGACCGAGTTTTATGATTCGGTCCCACCGAGTTTGGTGATTTGTGTGTAACGGTTAGATTTTGTGTGGAGGCTATATATACCAGTAACTGTTCACACTGATCATGCTGCTATTAAATATCTTATGGAAAAGAAAGATGCTAAACTTAGACTTATTAGATGGGTTCTCCTACTACAAGAATTTGATTTGCATATTATTGATAGAAAGGGAGCTGAGAACCTTGTTGCAGACAACTTGTCTAGGTTAGATAATGTTCTTGATGACCCACTACCTATAGATGATAGCTTTCCTGATGAACAATTAGCTGTCATAAATGCTTCTCGTACTGCTCCACGGTATGCTGATTATGCTAATTACATTGTTGCTAAATTTATACCACCTAGTTTCACATACCAGCAAAAGAAAAGGTATTTCTATGATTTATGACATTACTTCTGGGATGACCCACACCTTTATAAAGAAGGAGTAGATGGTGTTATTAGACGTTGTGTACCTAAGCATGAACAGGAACAGATCCTACGCAAGTGTCACTCCGAGGCTTATGGAGGACACCATGCTGGAGATAGAACTGCACATAAGGTATTGCAATCCGGTTTTTATTGGCCTACTCTCTTCAAGGATACCCGTAAGTTTGTCTTGTCTTGTGATGAATGTCAAAGAATTGGTAATATTAGTAGACGTCAAGAAATGCCTATGAATTATTCACTTGTTATTGAACCATTTGATGTTTGGGGCTTTGATTATATGGGACCGTTTACTTCCTATAATGGGTATACACATATTTTAGTTGTTGTTGATTACGTTACTAAGTGGGTAGAAGCTATTCCTACTAGTAGTGTTGATCATAACACCTCTATTAAGATGCTTAAAGAAGTTATTTTTCCAAGGTTTGGAGTCCCTAGATATTTAATGACTGGCGGTGGTTCACATTTTATTCATGGTGCTTTTCGTAAAATGCTTGCTAAGTATGATGTTAATCATAGAATTGCATCTCCATATCACCCACAGTCTAGTGGTCAAGTAGAACTGAGTAATAGAGAGCTTCAATTAATTTTGCAAAAGACTGTTACTAGATCTAGAAAGAATTGGTCAAAGAAACTTAATGATGCATTATGGGCCTATAGAACTCCATATAAAAAATCCTATGGGTATGTCTCCATATAAAATGGTTTATGGAAAAGCATGTCACTTACCTCTCGAACTTGAACACAAGGCATATTTGGCCATTAAAGAGCTCAACTATGACTTCAAACTTCCCGGTGAGAAGAGACTATTTGACATTAGCTCACTTGATGAGTGGAGAACCCAGGCCTATGAGAATGCCAAACTGTTTAAAGAAAAAGTTAAAAGATGGCATGACAAAAGGATACAAAAACATGAGTTTAATGTAGGTGATTGTGTATTGTTATACGACTCTCGTTTAAGTTTTTTTTGCAGGAAAACTCCTCTCTAAATGGGAAGGTCCTTACGTTACCGAGGAGGTCTATCGTTCCGGTGCCATAAAAATCAACAACTTCGAAGGCACAAATCCGAGGGTGGTGAACGGTCAAAGAATCAAACATTATATCTCAGGCAATCCTATAAATGTTGAAACTAATATTATTGAAATCGCAACCCCTGAGGAGTATATAAGGGACACCTTCCAGAATGTTTCAGTCTCCAAAAAGGAAGAGGTATGTGGTACGGTAAGTAAACCGACTCCAAAAAAGTTCTAATAGCAATTTTTCTCTGTTTTGGAATATTTAAGAAAATAGGAAAATTAGAAGCAGTCTGGAAAGGACACGAGGTGTCCATGAGGGTGGAGGGCGCGCCCCCTGCCTCGTGGGCACCTCGTGTGCCCTCCGGACTCCGTTTTCTTGCATGATACTTCTTTTGGTCGGTAAAAAATCATTATATAATCTCCCGAAGGTTTTGACCACCATACCACGCAAATATCCTCTGTTTTTGTTTCGAGCTGTTTCTGCAGCAGATCTAGAGCAAGAAGTCATCTCAAGACTCTGACGGAGAGAGCTATGTCTCACATCTCATTGCTGACCCAAAGACCTATGGAAACCTATCCCCTTGTGGTCGAACTACGGATGATGAGCATCACTTGAGGAGGATCAATGATTCAAGCTTGGAGGAGGAGGATGTTCCTCTACCTCAACCTGGGGATATGCACGTGAAGTTCAAGAAGTCTAGCCTCCCTAAGAGGGCTAAACTATCTAACAACCGATCTATTCCTTCTCGTTTTCGACAGAAAAGCAAAGGAGATTTATGTGACAAGATCTTGAAGCTAGAACCGGAGGTCGATGATTTAAAGGAGGAGATCGCTCTTCTGAATTACAATATGAAAAGGCTGAAGGCACAATTTTCATCATCATCACCATCTCCTTCACCTCCGAAGAATTGAGTATCGGGTATGGGCACTCCCCTTGGCAACTGCCAAGCTTGGGGGAGTGCCCCGGTATCGTATCACCATCACACTTTTATCTCTACCGTTTTTCTTAGTTCGATCCTTTTGGTAATATCTTGATCTAGTAGAATAAAGTTTTAGTATGATCTAGTTAGGAGTTTTGCTTTATGATCCTTCTATGTAATCGAGTCCGTGAGATATATATAATAAAGATTAGTTGTGAGTCAAGGGCTTGGTTATCTTGCTATGATATTGAGAGAAAAAGAAAGAATAAAAAATAAAGAGATCATATTGATCTTATGGAGAGTAATGACTTCACATATAAAGAGTATGATGAATAAAAGTTGTTGAGAGTTGACAAACATATTTTTGGTCATCGTTGCAATTAATAGGAAGTAATAAAGAAAGAGAGGTCTTCACATATAAATATACTATCTTGGACATCTTTTATGATTGTGAGCACTCATTAAAATATGACATGCTAAAAAGTTGATGTTGGACAAGGAAGACAACGTAATGGGTTATGTTTTCTTACATCCAAAATAAACTATATTGTCATGGATCATCCAACATGTTGAGCTTGCCTTTCTCTCTCATGCTAGCCAAATTCTTTGCACCAAGTAGAGATACTACTTGTGCTTCCAAACATCCCTTAAACCAGTTTTTTCCATGAGAGCCCACCATACCTACCTTGAGTAAGATCCTTCAAGTAAGTTGTCATCGATGCAAGCAATAAAAATTTCTCTCTAAATATGTATGATCTATTAGTGTGAAGAAAATAAGCTTTATACGAACTTGTGATATGGAAGAAATAAAAGCGACGGACTGCATAATAAAGGTCCATATCACAAGTGGCAATATAAAGTGATGTTCTTTTGCATTAAGATTTCGTGCATCCAACCATAAAAACATATGACAACCTCTGCTTCCCTCTACGAAGGGCCTATCTTTTAATTTTGTCTTATACTCTATACAAGAGTCATGGTGATCTTCACCTTTCCTTTTCACATTTTATCCTTTGGCAAGCACTGTGTGTTGGAAAGATCCTGATATATATATATAGCTAATTGGATGTGGGTTTTCATAAACTATTATTGTTGACATTACCCTTGAGGTAAAAGGTGGGGAGGCAAAACTATAAGCCCCTATCTTTCTTTGTGTCCGATTAAAGCTTCATACTCATAAGTATTGTGTGAGTGTTAGCAATTGTGAAAGACTAAATGATAGTTGTGAAGGAAATATGCCCTAGAGGCAATAATAAAGTTATTATTTATTTCCTAATATCATGATAAATGTTTATTATCCATGCTAGAGTTGTATTAACCGGAAACATAATACATGTGTGAATACATAGACAAACATAGTGTCACTAGTATGCCTCTACTTGACTATCTCGTTGATCAAAGATGGTTGAGTTTCCTAGCCATAGACATGAGTTGTCATTTGATTAACGGGATCACGTCATTAGGAGAATGATGTGAGACATGACCCATTCCGTTAGCTTAGCACTTGATCATTTAGTGTACTGCTATTGCTTTCTTCATGACTTATACATGTTCCTATGACTATGAGATTATGCAACTCCCGATTACCGGAAGAACACTTTGTGTGCTACCAAATGTCACAACGTAACTGGGTGATTGTAAAGGTGCTCTACAGGTGTCTCCAATGGTGTTCATTGAGTTGGCATAGATCGAGAATAGGATTTGTCACTTCGATTGTCAGAGAAGTATCTCTAGGCCCTCTCGGTAATGCACATCACTATAAGCCTTGCAAGCAATGTGACTAATGGGTTAGTTACGGGATGATGCATTACAGAACGAGTAAAGAGACTTGCCGGTAACGAGATTGAACTAGGTATTGAGATACCGACTCGGGCAAGTAACATACCGATGACAAAGGGAACAACGTATGTTGTTATGCGGTTTGACCGATAAAGATCTTCGTAGAATATGTAGGAACCAATATGAGTGTCCAGGTTCCACTATTGGTTATTGACCGAATACGTGTCTCGGTCATGTCTACATAGTTCTCGAACTCGTAGAATCCGCACGCTTAAAGTTCTGTCACGATCGGTATTATGAGTTTTTGTGTTTTGATGTACCGAAGGTAGTTCAGAGTCCCGGATATGATCACGGACATGACGAGGACTCTCGAAATGGTCGAGACGTAAAGATCAATATATTGGACGACTATGTTCGGACACCGGAAGTGTTTCGGGAGGTTTCAGACATATACCGGAGTACCGGGGGGTTATCGGAACCCCCCAGGGAGTATATTGGGCCTAATGGGCCCTAGTGGGAGAAGAGGAGGGCGGCCAGGACAGCTGCGTGCCGCCTCCCCCTCTAGTCCAAATTGGACAAGGAGGGGGGCGGCGCCCCCCTTTCCTTCTCTCCTTCTCTCCCTTCCTTCTCCTCTCCTACTCCTACTTGGAAAGGGTGAGTCCTACTCCCGGTGGGAGTAGGACTCCTCATGGGGCGCGCCATAGGAGGCCGGCCCCCTCCCCCTCCTCCACTCCTTTATATACGGGGAGGGGGGCACCCCTTGGAGAGACAATAATTGATCATTGATCTCTTAGCCGTGTGCGGTGCCCCCCCTCCACCATAATCCACCTCGGTCATATCGTAGTGGTGCTTAGGCGAAGCCCTGCGTCGGTAGCTTCATCACCACCGTCACCACACCGTTGTGCTGACGAAGCTCTTCCCGGAAGCTCTACAAGATCGTGAGTTCGCGGGGCGTCACCGAGCTGAACGTGTGCTGAACGCGGAGGTGCCGTACATTCAGTACTGAGGATCGGTCGATCGTGAATAAGTACAACTACATCAATCGCGTTGTCATAATGCTTCTGCTTACGGTCTACGAGGGTACGTAGACGACACTCTCCCCTCTCGTTGCTATGCATCACCATGATCTTGCGTGTGCGTAGGAAATTTGCTAAAATTACTACGTTCCCCAACAGTGGCATCCGAGCCAGGTTTATGCGTAGATGTTATATGCACGAGTAGAACACAAGTGAGTTGTGGGCGATACAAGTCATACTGCTTACCAGCATGTCATACTTTGGTTCGACGGTATTGTTGGATGAAGCGGCCCGGACCGACATTACGCGTATGCTTACGCGAGACTGGTTCTACCGACGTGCTTTGCACACAGGTGGTTGGCGGGTGTCAGTTTCTCCAACTTTAGTTGAACCGAGTGTGACTACGCCTGGTCCTTGTTGAAGGTTAAAACATCACTAACTTGACGAACTATCGTTGTGGTTTTGATGCATAGGTAAGAACGGTTCTTGCTCAGCCTGTAGCAGCCACGTAAAACTTGCAACAACAAAGTAGAGGACGTCTAACTTGTTTTTGCAGGGCATGTTGTGATGTGATATGGTCAAGGCATGATGCTAAATTTTATTGTATGAGATGATCATGTTTTGTAACGGAGTTATCGGCAACTGGCAGGAGCCATATGGTTGTCACTTTATTGTATGAAATGCAATTGCCATGTAATTGCTTTACTTTATCACTAAGCGGTAGCGATAGTCGTAGAAGCAATAGTTGGCGAGACAACAACGATGCTATGATGGAGATCAAGGTGTCGCGCTGGTGACGATGGTGATCATGACGGTGCTTTGGAGATGGAGATCGAAGGCACAAGATGATGATGGCCATATCATATCACTTATATTGATTGCATGTGATGTTTATCCTTTATGCATCTTATTTTGCTTTGATTGACGGTAGCATTCTAAGATGATCTCTCACAAAAATTTCAAGGTACAAGTGTTCTCCCAGAGTATGCACCATTGCAAAAGTTCGTCATGCCGAGACACCACGTGATGATCGGGTGTGATAAGCT
Organism: Triticum urartu; assembly: GCF_003073215.2. Classification (NCBI taxonomy): domain Eukaryota; kingdom Viridiplantae; phylum Streptophyta; class Magnoliopsida; order Poales; family Poaceae; genus Triticum; species Triticum urartu. The sequence continues at coordinate 550,300,065 of NC_053023.1, forward strand.
CAACGTTCTTATACAACGGGTGCAAGCCAGTTTTGCACACGCATAATACAACGGGTGCAAGCCAGTTCTTATACAATGGGTGCAAGCCAGATCGAAGGCACAAGATGATGATGGCCATATCATATCACTTATATTGATTGCATGTGATGTTTATCTTTTATGCATCTTATCTTGCTCTGATTGACGGTAGCATTATAAGATGATCTCTCACTAAATTTCAAGATAAAAGTGTTCTCCTTGAGTATGCACCATTGCCAAAGTTCATCGTGCCCAGACACCACGTGATGATCGGGTGTGATAAGCTCTACGTCCATCTACAACGGGTGCAAGCCAGTTTTGCACACGCAGAATACTCAGGTTAATCTTGAAGAGCCTAGCATATACAGATATGGCCTCGGAACACTGAGACCGAAAGGTCGAGTGTGAATCATATAGTAGATATGATGAACATAGTGATGTTCACCATTGAAAACTACTCCATTTCACGTGATGATCGGTTATGGTTTAGTTGATTTGGATCACGTGATCACTTAGATGATTAGAGGGATATCTATCTAAGTGGGAGTTCTTAAGTAATATGATTAATTGAACTTAAATTTATCATGAACTTAGTACCTGATAGTATTTTGCTTGTCTATGTTGTTGTAGATAGATGGCATGTGATGTTGTTCCGTTGAATTTTAATGCGTTCCTTGAGAAAGCAAAGCTGAAAGATGATGGTAGCAATTACATGGACTGGGTCCGTAACTTGAGGATTATTCTCATTGCTGCATAGAGAATTACATCTTGGAAGCACCGCTGGGTGCCAGGCCTGCTGCAGATGCTACTGATGACGTTAAGAACGTCTGGCAGAGCAAAGCTGATGACTACTCGATAGTTCAGTGTGCCATGCTTTACGGCTTAGAACCGGGACTTCAACGACGTTTTGAATGTCATGGAGCATATGAGATGTTCCAGGAGTTGAAGTTAATATTTCAAGCAAATGCCCGGATTGAGAGATATGAAGTCTCCAATAAGTTCTACAGCTGCAAGATGGAGGAGAATAGTTCTGTCAGTGAACATATACTCAGAATGTCTGGGTACTGCCATCACTTGATTCAACTGGGAGTTAATCTTCCGGATGATAGTGTCATTGACAGAATTCATCAATCACTGCCACCAAGCTACAAGAGCTTCATATTGAACTATAATATGCAACGGATGGATAAGATAATTCCCGAGCTCTCCCCAATGCTAAAGGCTGCGGAGGTAGAAATCAAGAAGGAGCATCAAGTGTTGATGGTCAACAAGACCACCAGTTTCAAGAAAAAGGGTAAAGGGAAGAAGAAGGGGAACTTCAAAAAGAACGGAAAACAAGTTACCGCTCAAGAGAAGAAACCCAAGTCTGGACCTAAGCCTGAGACTGAGTGCTTCTACTGCAAACAGACTGGTCACTGGAAGCGGAACTGCCCCAAGTATTTGGCGGATAAGAAGGATGGCTAGGTGAACAAAGGTATATGTGATATACATGTTATTGATGTGTACCTTACTAGAGCTCGCAGTAGCACCTCGGTATTTTATACTAGTTCTGTTGCTAATATTTGCAACTCGAAACAGGGACTACGGATTGAGCAAAGATTAGCTAAGGACGAGGTGATGATGCATGTGGGAAATGGTTCCAAAGTCGATGTGATCGCCGTCGGCATGCTACCTCTACATCTACCTTCGGGATTAATTTTAGACCTAAGTAATTGTTATTTGGTACCAGCGTTAAGCATGAACATTATATCTGGATCTTGTTTGATGCGAGACAGTTATTCATTTAAATCTGAGAATAATGGTTGTTCTATTTATATGAGTAATATCTTTTATGGTCATGCACCCTTGAAGAGTGGTCTATTTGTGTTGAATCTCGATAGTAGTAATACACATATTCATAATGTTGAAGCCAAAAGATGCAGAGTTGATAATGATAGTGCAACTTATTTGTGGCACTGCCGTTTAGGTCATATTGGTGTAAAGCGCATGAAGAAACTCCATATTGATGGACTTCTGGAATCACTTGATTATGAATCACTTGGTACTTGCGAGCCATGCCTCATGGGCAAGATGACTAAAACGTCGTTCTCCAGAACAATGGAGCGAGCAACCGATTTATTGGAAATCATACATACTAATGTATGTGGTCCAATGAATATTGAGGCTCGCGGCGGGTATCGTTATTTTCTCACCCTCATAGATGATTTGAGCAGATATGGGTATATCTACTTAATGAAACATAAGTCTGAAACATTTGAAAAGTTGAAAGAATTTCAGAGTGAAGTGGAAAATCATCGTAACAAGAAAATAAAGTTTCTACGATCTGATTGTGGAGGAGAATATTTGAGTTACGAGTTTGGTCTACATTTGAAACAATGCGGAATAGTTTCGCAACTCACGCCACCCGAAACACCATAGCGTAATGGTGTGTCCAAATGTCGTAATCGTACATTACTAGATATGGTGTGATCTATGATGTCTCTTACTGATTTATCGCTATCATTTTGGGGTTATGCTTTAGAGACGGCTGCATTCACGTTAAATAGGGCACCATCGAAATCCGTTGAGATGACACCTTATGAACTTTGGTTTGGCAAGAAACCGAAGTTGTCATTTCTTAAAGTTTGGGGCTGTGATGCTTATGTGAAAAAGCTTCAACCTGATAAGCTCGAACCAAAATCGGAGAAATGTGTCTTCATAGGATACCCAAAAGAAACTATTGGGTACACCTTCTATCACAGATCCGAAGGCAAGACATTTGTTGCTAAGAATGGATCCTTTTCTAGAGAAGGAGTTTCTCTCGAAAGAAGTGAGTGGGAGAAAAGTAGAACTTGATGAGGTAACTGTACCTTCTCCCTTATTGGAAAGTAGTTCATCACAGAAACCAGTTCCTGTGACACCTACACCAATTAGTGAGGAAGCTAATGATGATGATCATGAAACTTCAGATCAAGTTACTACCAAACCTCATAGGTCAACCAGAGTAAGATCCGCACCTGAGTGGTATGGTAATCCTGTTCTGGAAGTCATGTTACTTGACCATGATGAACCTACGAACTATGAGGAAGCGATGATGAGCCCAGATTCCGTGAAATGGCTTGAGGCCATGAAATCTGAGATGGGATCCATGTATGAGAACAAAGTATGGACTTTGGTTGACTTGCCTGATGATCGGCAAGCCATCGAGAATAAATGGATCTTCAAGAAGAAGACTGACGCTGACGGTAATGTTACTGTCTACAAAGCTCGACTTGTTGCGAAAGGTTTTGACAAGTTCAAGGGGTTGACTACGATGAGACTTTCTCACCCATAGCGATGCTTAAGTCTGTTCGAATCATGTTAGCAATTGCCGCATTTTATGATTATGAAATTTGGCAAATGGATGTAAAAACTGCATTCCTGAATGGATTTCTGGAAGAAGAGTTGTATATGATGCAACCAGAAGGTTTTGTTGATCCAAAGGGTGCTAAAAAAGTGTGCAAGCTCCAGCGATCCATTTATGGACTAGTGCAAGATTCTCGGAGTTGGAATAAATGTTTTGATAGTGTGATCAAAGCATATGGTTTTATACAGACTTTTGGAGAAGCCAGTATTTACAAGAAAGTGAGTGGGAGCTCTGTAGCATTTCTAATATTATATGTGGATGACATATTGTTGATTGGAAATGATATAGAATTTCTGGATGGCATAAAAGGATACATGAATAAGAGTTTTTCAATGAAAGACCTTGGAGAAGCTGCTTATATATTGGGCATCAAGATCTATAGAGATAGATCAAGACGCTTAATTGGACTTTCACAAAGCACATACCTTGATATAGTTTTGAAGAAGTTCAAAATGGATTAAGCAAAGAAAGGGTTCTTGCCTGTGTTACAAGGTGTGAAGTTGAGTAAGACTCAGTGCCCGACCACTGTAGAAGATAGAGAGAAAATGAAAAGTGTTCCCTATGCTTCAGCCATAGGCTCTATCATGTATGCAATGCTGTGTACCAGACCTAATGTGTGCCTTCCTATTAGTTTAGCAGGGAGGTAACAAAGTAATCCAGGAGTGGATCACTGGACAGCAGTCAAGAACATCCTGAAATACCTGAAAAGGACTAAGGATATGTTTTTCGTTTATGGAGGTGACAAAGAGCTCGTCGTAAATGGTTACGTCTATGCAAGCTTTGACACTAATCCGGACGATTCTAAATCGCAAACCAGATACATGTTTATATTGAACGGTGGAGCTGTTAGTTGGAGCAGTTCTAAACAAAGCGTCGTGGCGGGATCTACGTGTGAAGCGGAGTACATAGCTGTTTCGGAAGCAGCAAATGAAGGAGTCTGAATGAAGGAGTTCATATCCGATCTAGGTGGCATACCTAGTGCATCGGGTCCAATGAAATTCTTTTGTGACAATATTGGTGCAATTACCTTGGAAAGGAATCCAAATTTCACAAGAGAACAAATCACATCAAGAGATGCTTCAATTCCATCCGGGATCAAGTCCAGGTGGGAGACATAGAGATTTTCAAGATACATACGGATCTGAATGTTGCAGACTCGTTGACTAAGCCTCTTCCATGAGCAAAACATGATCAGCACCAAGACTCCATGGGTCTTATAATCATTACTGTGTAATCTAGATTATTGACTCTAGTGCAAGTGGGAGATTGAAGGAAATATGCCCTAGAGGCAACAATAAAGTTATTATTTCTTTCCTCATATCATGATAAATGTTTATTATTCATGCTAGAATTGTATTAACCGGAAACATAATACATGTGTGAATACATAGACAAACATAGTGTCACTAGTATGCCTCTACTTGACTAGCTCGTTGATCAAAGATGGTTGAGTTTCCTAGCCATAGACATGAGTTGTCATTTGATTAACGGGATCACATCATTAGGAGAATGATGTGATTGACATGACCCATTCCGTTAGCTTAGCACTTGATCGTTTAGTTTACTGCTATTGCTTTCTTCATGACTTATACATGTTCCTATGACTATGAGATTATGCAACTCCCGATTACCGGAAGAACACTTTGTGTGCTACCAAACGTCACAACTTAACTGGGTAATTATAAAGGTGCTCTACAGGTGTCTCCGATGGTGTTCGTTGAGTTGGCATAGATCGAGAATAGGATTTGTCACTCCGATTGTCAGAGAGGTATCTCTGGGCCCTCTCGGTAATGCACATCACTATAAGCCTTGCAAGCAATGTGACTAATGAGTTAGTTACGGGATGATGCATTAAGGAACGAGTAAAGAGACTTGCCGGTAACGATATTGAACTAGGTATTGTGATACCGACGATCGAATCTCGGGCAAGTAACATACCGATGACAAAGGGAACACCGTATGTTGTTATGCGGTTTGACTGATAAAGATCTTCGTAGAATATGTAGGAACCAATGTGAGCATCCAGGTTCCACTATTGGTTATTGACCGGGGACGTGTCTCGGTCATGTCTACATAGTTCCCGAACCCGTAGGGGCCACACGCTTAAAGTTCTGCCACGATCGGTATTATGAGTTTTTGTGTTTTGATGTACCGAAGGTAGTTCGGAGTCCCGGATATGATCACGGACATGACGAGGAGTCTCGAAATGGTCGAGATGTAAAGAACGATATATTGGACGACTATGTTCGTACACCGGAAGTGTTTCGGGAGGTTTCAGACATATACCGGAGTATCAGGGGGTTACGGAACCCCCCGGGGGTATATTGGGCCTAATGGGCCCTAGTGGGAGAAGAGGAGGGGCGGCCAAGAAAGCCGCGCGCCGCCTCCCCCTCTAGTCCGAATTGTACAAGGAGGGGGGAGGCGCCCCCCTTTCCTTCTCTCCTTCTCTCCCTTCCTTCTCCTCTCCTACTCCTACTTGGAAAGGGTGAGTCCTACTCCCGGTGGGAGTAGGACTCCTCATGGGGCGCGCCATAGGAGGCCGTCCCCCTCCCCCTCCTCCACTCCTTTATATACGGGGAGGGGGGCACCCCTTGGAGAGACAACAATTGATCATTGATCTATTAGCCGTGTGCGGTGCCCCCCTCCACCATAATCCACCTCAGTCATATCGTAGCGGTGCTTAGGCGAAGCCCTGCATCGGTAGCTTCATCAACATCGTCAACACACCGTCGTGCTGACGAAGCTCTTCCCGAAAGCTCTACTGGATTGTGAGTTCGCGGGACGTCACCGAGCTGAACGTGTGCTGAACGCGGAGGTGTCGTACGTTCGGTACTGAGGATCGATCGATGGTGAAGACGTACAACTACATCAATCGCGTTGTCATAATGCTTCTGCTTACGGTCTACGAGGGTACGTAGACGACACTCTCCCCTCTAGTTGCTATGCATCATCATGATCTTGCGTGTGCATAAGGATTTTTTTGAAATTACTACGTTCCCCAACAAGTTGAGTATGTGGACTTGTTGAAAAGCTCTTATATTGACTCTTTCCGATGTTATGATAAATTGCAATTGCTTCAATGACTGAGATTATAGTTTGTTAGTTTTCAATGAAGTTTCTGATTGATACTTGAAATTGTGAATGAATTGTTACTTTAGCATAAGAAATCATATGACAATATATATATATATGTTGTTGTTCTAAGAATGATCATGATGCCCTCATGTACGTATTTTATTTTATCGACACCTCTATCTCTAAACATGTGAACATATTTTTCGATATCGGCTTTCGCTTGAGGACAAGCGAGGTCTAAGCTTGGGGGAGTTGATACGTCCATTTTGCATCATGCTTTTATATCGATATTTATTGCATTATGGGCTGTTATTACACATTATGTCACAATACTTATGCCTATTCTCTTATTTTACAAGGTTTGCATGAAGAGGGAGAATGCCGCCAGCTAGAATTCTGGGCTAGAAAAGGAGCAAATATTTGAGACCTATTCTAAACAACTCCAAAAGTCCTGAAACTCCACGGAAGTCAGTTTTGGAATATATATAAAAAATATTGGGCGAAGAAAGCACCAGAGGGGGGCCACCCACCATCCACGAGGGTGGGGGCGCACCCCCTGTCTCGTGGGCCCCCTGGCAGGCCTACGGTGCCCATCTTTGGCTATATGAAGTCTTTCGCCCTGGAAAAAATCATAAGCAATCTTTCGGGACGAAACACCGCCGCCACGAGGCGGAACCTTGGCGAAACCAATCTAGGGCTCCGGTGGAGCTGTTCTGCGGGGGAAACATCCCTCCGGGAGGGGGAAATCATCACCATCGTCATCACCATCGATCCTCTCATCGGGAGGGGGTCAATCTCCATCAGCATCTTCACTAGCACCATCTCCTCTCAAACCCTAGTTCATCTCTTGTATCCAATCTTTGTCCCAATACCTCAGATTGGTACCTGTGGGTTGCTAGTAGTGTTGAGTACTCCTTGTAGTTGATGCTAGTTGGTTTACTTGGTGGAATATCATATGTTCAGATCCTTTATGCATATTAATACCCCTCTGATTATGAACATGAATATGATTTTTGAGTATTTACGTTTGTTCCTGAGGACATGGGAGAAGTCTTGCTATAAGTAGTCATGTGAATTTGGTATTCGTTCAATATTTTGATGAGATGTATGTTCTCTCTCCTCTAGTGGTGTCATGTGAACGTCGACTACATGACACTTCACCATTATTTGGACCTAGGGGAAGGCATTGGGAAGTAATAAGTAGATGATGGGTTGCTAGAGTGACAGAAGCTTAAACCCTAGTTTATGTGTTGCTTCATAAGGGGCTGATTTGGATCCATGTGTTTCATGCTATGGTTAGGTTTACCTTAGTACTTCTTTTGTAGTTGTGGATGCTTGCAAGAGGGGTTAATCATAAGGGGGGATGCTTGTCCAAGTAAGGGCAGTACCCAAGCACCGGTCCACCCACGTATCAAATTATCAAAGTACCAAACGCGAATCATATGAGCGTGATGAAAACTAGCTTGACGATAATTCCCATGTGTCCTCGGGAGCGTTTTCCTTTATATAAGAGTTTGTCCAGGCTTGTCCTTTGCTACGAAAAGGATTGGGCCATCTTGCTGCACCTTATTTACTTTTATTACTTGTTACCCGTTACAAATTACCTTATCACAAAACTATCTGTTACCGATAATTTCAGTGCGTGCAGAGAATACCTTACTGAAAACCGCTTATCATTTCCTTCTGCTCCTCGTTGGGTTCGACACTCTTACTTATCGAAAGGACTACGATAGATCCCCTATACTTGTGGTTCATCAGTACCCAACAGTCTCCTTTGGGTATCCTATGAATACACATTTCTCCGATTTGGGTTCGAGCTTATCAGGTTCAAGCTTTTCCACATAAGCATCTGCTACCTCTTGAGCATGCGTTGTTTTTCCCTTGAAGAGGAAAGGGTGATGTAGCACAGTAGCATAAGTATTTACCTCAGTTTTTGAGAACCAAGGTATCAATCCAGTAGGAGGTAACACACAAGTCACCTAGTACCTGCACAAACAAACAAGAACCTCGCAACCAACGTGATAAAGGGGTTGCCAATCCCTTCACGGTCACTTACAAAAGTGAGATCTGATAAAGATAATAAGATAAATATTTTTGGTATTTTTATGATATAGATTGGAAAATAAAGATTGCAAAATAAACGGTAATAGAAATAGCAAATTGATATGGAAATAATATGATGGAAGATAGACACGAGGGCCATAGGTTTCGCTAGTTGCTTCTCTCAAGATAGCAAATTCTACGATGGGTGAACAAATTACTGTCGAGCAATTGATAGAAAAGTGAATACTTATGAGAATATCTAGGCATGATCATGTATGTAGGCATCACGTCTGCGACAAGTAGATCGAAACGATTCTGCATCTACTACTATTACTCCACACATCGACCGCTATCCAGCATGCATCTAGAGTATTAAGTTCATAAGAACAGAGTAACGCATTAGGCAAGATGACATGATGTAGAGGGATAAACTCAAGCAATATGATATAAACCCCATCTTTTTATCCTCGATGGCAACAATAGAATACGTGCCTTGTTGCCCCTACTGTCACTGGGAAAGGACACCACAAGATTGAACCCAAAGCTAGGCACTTCTCCCATTGCAAGAACGATCAATCTAGTAGGCCAAACCAAACTGATAATTCCAAGAGACTTGCAAAGATATTTAAATCATGCATAAAATATTCCAGAGAATAATCAAATATTGTTCATAGATAATCTTGATCATAAACCCACAATTCATCGGATCTCAACAAACATACCGCAAAAAGAATTACATCGAATAGATCTCCAAGAGAATCGAGGAGAACTTTGTATTGAGATCCAAAGAGAGAGAAGAAGCCATCTAGCTAATAACTATGGACCCGAAGGTCTGTGGTAAACTACTTACACATCATCGGAGAGGATATGGTGTTGATGTAGAAGCCCTCCGTGATCGATTCCCCCTCCGGCAGAGCGTCGGAAAAGGCCCCAAGATGGGATCTCACGGGTACAGAAGGTTGCGGTGGTGGAAATAGGGTTTCGTGGTGCTCCTAGATGTTTTTGGGGTATATGGGTATATATAGGAGGAAGAAGTACGTCGAGGGAGCTATGAGGGGCCCACGAGGGTGGGGGCGCGCCTACCCCCTGGGCGTGCCTCCCTGCCTCGTGGCCTCCTCGCTTCTTTCTTGGCGTCCACTCCAAGTCTCCTGGATCACGTTTGTCCCAAAAATAACTCTCCCGAAGGTTTCATTCCATTTGGATGCATTCGATATTCCTTTTCTGCGAAACACTGAAATAGGCAAAAAAACAGCAATTTGCACTGGGCCTTTGGTTAGTAGGTTAGTCCCCAAAATAATATAAAAAGGTAAATTAAAGCCCATTAAACATCCAAAACAGATAATATAATAGCATGGAACAATCAAAAATTATAGATACGTTGGAGACGTATCAAGCATCCCCAAGCTCAATTCCTGCTCGTCCTCAAGTAAGTAAATGATAAAAGCAGAATTTTTGATGTGGAATGCTACCTAGCATAATTCTCAATGTAATTTTCTTTATTGTGGCATGAATGTTCAGATTGAAAAGATTCAAGACAAAAGTTTAATATTGACATAAAAATAATAATACTTCAAGCATACTAACAAAGCAATCATGTCTTCTCAAAATAACATGGCAAAGAAAGTTATCCCTACAAAATCATATAGTCTGGCTATGCTCTATCTTCACCACACAAAGTATTTAAATCATGCACAACCCCGATGACAAGCCAAGCAATTCTTTCATACTTTTGGTGTTCTCAAACTTTTTCAATCTTCACGCAATATATGAGCGTGAGCCATGGACATAACACTAAAGGTGGAATAGAATGGTGGTTGTGGAGAAGACAAAAGGAGAAGATAGTATCACATCAACTAGGCGTATCAACGGGCTATGGAGATGTCCATCAATAGATATCAATGTGAGTGAGTAGGGATTGCCATGCAACGGATGCACTAGAGCTATAAGGGTATGAAAGCTCAAAAAGAAACTAAGTGGACGTGCATCCAACTTTCTTGCTCACGAAGACCTAGGGCTTTTTGAGGAAGCCCATCATTGGAATATACAAGCCAAGTTCTATAATGTAAAATTCCCACTAGTATATGAAAGTGACAACATAGGAGACTCTCTATGATGAAGCTCATGGTGCTATTTTGAAGCACAAGTGTGGTAAAAGGATAGTAGCATTGTCCCTTCTCTCTTTTTCTCTCATTTTTTATTTGGGCCTTCTCTTTTTTTATGGCCTCTTTTTTTATTTTTTTTATTTTTCGTCCGGAGTCTCATCCCGACTTGTGAGGGAATTATAGTCTCCATCATCCTTTCCTCACTTGGGACAATGCTCTAATAATGATGATCATCACACTTTTATTTACTTACAACTCAAAAATTACAACTCGATACTAGAACAAAATATGACTCTATGTGAATGCCCCCGGCGGTGTACCGGGATGTGCAATGAATCAAGAGTGACATGTATATAAGAATTATGAATGGTGGCTTTGCCACAAATACGATGTCAACTACATGATCATGCAAAGCAATATGACAATGATGAAGCGTGTCATAATAAACGGAACAGTGGTAAGTTGCATGGCAATATATCTCGGAATGGCTATGGAAATGCCATAATAGGTAGGTATGGTGGCTGTTTTGAGGAAGGTATAAGGTGGGTTTATGGTACCGGCGAAAGTTTCATGGTACTAGAGAGGCTAGCAATGGTGGAAGGGTGAGAGTGCGTATAATCCATGGACTCAACATTAGTCATAAAGAACTCACATACTTATTGTAAAAATCTATTAGTTACCGAAACAAAGTACTACGCGCATGCTCCTAGGGGGATAGATTGGTAGGAAAAGACCATCGCTCGTCCCCGACCGCCACTCATAAGGAAGACAATCAATAAATAAATCATGCTCCGACTTCATCACATAACGGTTCACCATACGTGCATGCTACGGGAATCACAAACTTCAACACAAGCATTTCTCAAATTCACAACTACTCAACTAGCACGACTCTAATATCACCATCTCCACATCTCAAAACAATTATCAAGTATCAAAATTCTCATAGTATTCAACACACTCATAAGAAAAAAATTATTAATCTTGAATGCCTAACATAATTAAAGAAAATTACCACGCTGTTTTGTAGGACTCTCAAAATAATCTAAGTGAAGCATGAGAGAACAATAGTTTCTATAAATTAAATCCACCACCGTGCCCTAAAATATATAAGTGAAGCACTAGAGCAAAAACTATATAACTCAAAAGATATAAGTGAAGCACATAGAGTATTCTAACAATTTCCAAATCATGTGTGTCTCTCTCAAAAGGTGTGTACAGCAAGTATGATTGTGGAAAACTAACAAATTTTAACACAAGTATTTCTCAAATTCACAACTACTCAACTAGCATGACTCTAATATCACCATCTTTATATCTCAAAACAATCATCAAGTATCAAACTTCTCATAGTATTCAATGCACTTTTTATGATAGTTTTTATTATACCCATCTTGGATGCCTATCATGTTAGGACTAATTTTATAGCCAAAGAAAATTACCATGTTGTTATATAAGACTCTCAAAATAATATAAGTGAAGCATGAGAGATCAATAATTTATATAAAATAAAACCACCACCATTCTCTAAAAAGATATAAGTGAAGCACGAGAGCAAAATTATCTAGCTCAAAAGATATAAGTGAAGCACATAGAGTATTCTAATAAATTCCGAATATGTGTGTATCTCCCAAAAGCTGTGTATCAAGGATGATTGTGTTAAACTAAAAAGAAAAGACTCAAATTGTACAAGACGCTCCAAGCAAACCACATATCATGTGGTGAATAAAAATATAGCCTCAAGTAAAGTTACCGATAGACAAAGACGAAAGAGGGGATGCCTTCCAGGGCATACCGAAGCTTAGGCTTTTGGTTGTCCTTGAATTTTACCTTGGTGTTCCATGGGCATCCCCAATCTTAGGCTCTTGCCACTCCTTATTCCAAAATCCATCAAACCTTTACCCAAAACTTGAAAACTTCACAACACAAAACTTCAACAGAAAATCTCATGAGCTCCGTTAGTATAAGAAAATAAACCACCACTTCAAGGTACTGCAATGAACTCATTCTTTATTTATATTTGTGTTAAACCTACTATATTCCAACTTCTCTATGGTTCATACCCCCCGATACTAGCCATAGATTCATCAAAATAAGCAAACAACACACGAAAAACAGAATCTGTCAAAAACAGAACAGTCTGTAGTAATCTGTAGGTTTATAATACTTCTGTAACCCAAAAAATTCTGAAATAAATTGTTGGATGTGAGTAATTTGTCTATTAATCATCTGCAAAAATAATCAACCTAATCTCACTCTCCAGTAAACAATGGCAGCAAATCTCGTAAGCGCTAAAGTTTCTGTTTTTTACAGCAAGATGGCAAAGACTTCCCCCAAGTCTTCCCAAAGGTTCTACTTGGCACAAAAATTAAAAGCATAAAACCACATCTAAATAGAATCTAGATGAATTATTTATTACTAAACATGAACAAAAAACAAGAAACAAAAATAAAATTGGGTTGCCTCCCAACAAGCGCTATCGTTTAACGCCCCTAGCTAGGCAAAGAGATTTCAATGATGCTCACATGAAAGACAAGAACTGAAGCACAAAGAGAGAATCATAAAACATGTGACAAACACATCTAAGTCTAACATACTTCCTATGCATAGGCATCTTATAGGCACAAACAAATTATCAAGGCAAGCAAAAACTACCATATGCAAGGAAGCGGAAAGAAACAATAGCAATCTCAACAAAACGAGAGGTAATTTAGTAACATGAAGATTTCTACAACCATATTTTCCTCTCTCATAATAATCACATGTAGGATCATAATAAAATTCATGAATATAGCTATCACAAAACATATTCTTAACAAGATCCACATGTATGCAAAGTTGACACTCTTCCAAAATAGTGGGATTAACATTAACTAAAGTCAAGACCTCTCCAAACCCACTTTTATCAAAAACTTCATAAGATTGAACATTCTCCAAATATGTGGGATCTAAAGTTTACACTCTTCCAAACCCACTTTCATTATTATTGCAAACATTATTATTAATCTCATATTTATCATGGGGCTTAAATAAATTTTCAAGATCATAAGAAGAATCACCCCAATCATGATCATTGCAACAAATAGTAGTCATAGCAAAACTGGCATCCCCAAGCTTAGGGTTTTGCATATCATTAACACAATTGACATTAATAGAATTTATAATAACATCATTGCAATCATGCTTTTCATCGGAGGAACTATCAAGTATGGGTGCAATAGCAACGATCTCATGTTTAACATAAGGAACTATAGCAAGCTCATCTTCATAAATATTGGCATCATGGCCACAAGAATAACAAGCATCATGTTCATCAAGGGATATCTCAATCAAATCGTCGGAATCATAATTATCTATAGATTCATGCATATCATTATTCAGAATCATAGAGAGTAATATCATACTTTTCAATCAAAGAAGCAACTTCATAAGCACCCTTAAAAGCGGTGGATCTCGGGTAGGGGGTCCCGAACTGTGCGTCTAGGCCGGATGGTTACAGGAGGCAAGGGACACGAAGTTTTACCCAGGTTCGGGCCCTCTCGATGGAGGTAAAACCCTACGTCCTGCTTGATTAATATTGATGATATAGTTAGTACAAGAGTAGATCTACCACGAGATTGGAGAGGCTAAACCCTAGAAGCTAGCCTATGGTATGATTGTTGTTGTGTATGTTGTCCCACGGACTAAAATCCTCCGGTTTATATAGACACCGGAGAGGGTTAGGGTTACACAAAGTCGGTTACAATGGTAGGAGATCTGCATATCCGTATCGCCAAGCTTGCCTTCCACGCCAAGGAAAGTACCTTCCGGACACGGGACGAAGTCTTCAATCTTGTATCTTCATAGTCCAGGAGTCCGGCTGAAGGTATAGTCCGGCTATCCGAACACCCCCTAATCCAGGACTCGCTCAGTAGCCCCTGAACCAGGCTTCAATGGCGACGAGTCCGGCACGCAGATTGTCTTCGGCATTGCAAGGCGGGTTCCTCCTCCAAGTACTTCATAGAAGATTTTGAACACAAAGAAAGTGTCCGGCTCTGCAAAATAAGTTTCCACATATTGCCATAGAGAGAATAATATTTACACAAATCTAATCTGCTAACGTATTCCGTAGTGTGACACACCACGGCCAAGCCTTTATCCGAGTCGTTTTATTATCCCACCTCAGCGCATCATGCGAGGCGGTTTCCTTGGCACGTCTTGTTAAAGCAGAGATCGTGTCCCCTTATTCCGGGATTCTCATCAATACGGGCGTGGGTAACCCAACCGCGCCATTGATTACGGCAGCTTGGAGATAAGCGAGTTTTACCAGGCTGGTGGGGACACGTAGTTGCGTCCACCCATATAAGGGGATAAGGATCCACCTTTTCACCTACGCCTTCTTCCTCCCTTGCTTATCCATTCTCGCACACTCGAGCTCCAGCGCCCAAGTCTGCACTCCCCACCTCAACCTTCTCCAACCATGTCCGGAGCGGGAGGCAAGTCGATGGTCTCCTCCGTCACGGAGGGACACATCAAAAAACTGAGGAAGGTTGGATACTTGTCTAACGACATCGCGTACCGGCTTCCCGAAAAGGGGCAGCTCATCCCCACCCCTAGGCCCCATGAGAGGGTGGTGTTCCTCCCCCATTTCCTCCACGAACTGGGCTTCCCTCTTCACCCATTTGTCCGGGGGCTCATGTTCTATTATGGCCTGGATTTCCACGATCTGGCCCCGAACTTTGTCCTCAACATCTCAGCGTTTATCGTCGTGTGCGAGGCTTTCCTCCGCATCCGCCCCCATTTCGGCCTATGGCTCAAGACTTTCAATGTCAAGCCGAAGGTGGTGTGCGGCAACCAGGCGGAGTGCGGAGGCGCCATGGTGGGCAAGATGCCCAACGTCTTATGGCTCGAGGGCTCCTTTGTGGAGACCCTGAAGGGGTGGCAATCGGGGTGGTTTTACATCACCGAGCCGCGCGACCCCGAATGGGTCGCAGCCCCCGAGTTTCGATCCGGACCCCCTACGAGGCTCACCTCCTGGAAGGAGAGGGGCCTGTCGTGGGGTAAAAAAGGAGAGCTGACCGGACTCCAAACATGTGTCCAAACCCTAGTGGACAAGAAGCTCAAACTTGTCAACGTAGTCCAGGTTATGCTCATCCGCCTGATCCTCCCGTGTCAACAACGGGCTTTCAACCTGTGGGAGTTCGACCCGGCGCGGCACCGAACTCTGAGCAGGCTCTTCGACATGACGTACGAAGATGCCTGGAAGGTGCTTTTCAAGGGCGCCGAGGCCCCCGCATCCGCTACCGAGGATCGTGGATTCAGTACGCAGCGTCACGCTCATGCGGTAAGCTGTTTTTTCCTTTTACAGGGTATCAGTTTTTCATAGTTTGACTCCATGCGGGATCTAAGCTCCCTTACCTTTGACAGGATTGGCAGGAGACGTCCGGACAGATCAACTGTCCGGCTCCTTTGCCCGAAGGCCCAGCGGACGCCTGTTTGGCGAAGCTGCTGGTTCCGGCACCCCATGTGGTGCCAGAGAAGAAGGCCAAGAAGAGGGCCACGGGGACTCGAAAGAGTGTCCGGCGCCTGGAGGTGTCGGATCCCTCGTCCGACGACTCCAAGACGCACTCCTCCCATGAAGACGAGGAGGAGGAAGGAGAGACCCCTCCCCCTCTAGCGGGGGAAGGGAAGAAAAGGAAGGCCGCCCCAGCTGGGGAGGCCGAAGGGTCCAAGAAGGGGAAAACCCTTCCTCCGGACTACTCCACCGACGCCGACGACGGCGGAGAGGAGTGACCGCCCAAGGCCAAGCCCCTAGCTAAATCGTAAGTATCCGGATACCCGAGTAATTCATAATATTCCTCTATTGCACAGCTTTCCCTTATGTCGAATATGTTTATGTAGCCCACCCAAAGACCGGCTCGACGCATCGTCGAGCGGTTCATTGGACTCGTCGGATGTGAATTCGCTTCCGACAGCTTCCTCCCCCCGCCCTATGGACGACACCGAAGTGTTGTCCCAACAGGTTCCAATCCGGGAGGAGGTGGTCCTGGAGGCGCCGCAAGGCGGCCTCCCGGACCCCAGGAGTGAAGGGGACAGAACCCCCCAGGGCTCCAAGTTCGGCCCTAGGCCGGACACCGCTCCGGAACCTTGAAAGGTTCCAGAGTCCGGCGGGCGACCTCCTTCCAAGAGGAGCAAGCCCACCGTGCCGGGGACCCCCGTCCAACCGGAGGCGCCGGACAAACTGTTGGAGGTGCTCAAAGGCGCCTCCATCAACGAGGGGCACCGCACCATTATAAGTGCGGTGGTCCAGAAGGTTCAGTCCGCCAAGAGCGGACTGACTGAAGCTTGTACTAGCCTTTTAATAGGCTTTGAGGTAAGTAAAAATGTGTAAATAATATTACCGCATAGACAGTAGCCCCTGATGCTCTGTTTGGCGTTCGGGAAGAAAAGCCGAATAGAGGATCAAAATGAAATCCGCAGGAGTCTAACAAAAAGGAGTCAATATGCGTATGCAGGCTTCTCTACTGGCGTCCGCCGTACTGACTGTGGAAGTGGACACGCTAAAGCAGAACCTCGAGCAGTCCGAGTGAGAGCTCGGGCATGCCAAGAAGCAGCTCGAGGAGAAGGAAGGTAAGAAATACCTTGTTTTAAATATATATAAAAAAGTGCAATTGCAAAAAATGACAGGATCATCGTGGCTATTGTAGGGGCCACGTCTGAGGTGGCGACCCTTAAGCAAGCGTTGGTCGAGGCAGAGAAGAGGGCGGCCATGGAGCGCACCGGGCGGGAGAAGTATGAGGCCGAGGTTGGCAAGGTGCGGTAAGAGCTCCAGGCTCTCATGGAAAAACAATAGAGTTTGGAGCTTGACTCAAAGACGCGAGCGTCCGAGCTCGCAGTGGCTATTGAAAATGCCAAGTCTGCCAAGGCCGAATCCCAGAAGACCCTCCAGGAGTTGGATGAGGTGAAGAAGATAGCGGCGGGGAAGGCATTCTTTATGCAAAGCAAACACATAAATGTGAGTTACTTGTTACTTACCCAAATCCGGAGCCCTCCAGGAGCGTTCGCAGATCTTCCCCGGAGTGTGTCCGATGCCGCCGCATTCTATCGGGCCGAGGAGGGCAGCTCGACAAAGAAGGTGTTCTGGTCTCAGTATGCTGAGGCCGGACACCCCGTGCCCCTGAGTGACCAGCTGAAGCAACTAGTCGAGCTCCACAAGGCGGCCGAACAGGCCATGAAGGGCCTCATAGTTCAGCTGTGGCCTGGAGAGGCTCTGCCTGGGAGCTATTTCGGGCTGGTGCGGCAGCTGGTGGAGGCCTGTCCAAGGCTCGAAGTCATCAAGCTCTCCGTCTGCATTGAAGGTGCCCATAGGGCCCTTGCCCGTGCTAAGGTGCACTGGGCAAGCTAGATGTTGAGAAGCTTGTGAAGGACGGGCCACCGCCCGGGAAAGAGCATCGCAAGACCGAGAATTATTATAAGGATGTTCTGAAGGGTGCCTGCCTTGTGGCGGATGAATGTTCTAGGGATGTAATTTTTGAGTGAAACTTGCTCGTTTTGTCCTGTGCGCTGAAAACTTGTTCATATGCGCTAAGCAATGCTGTTGGAATTTAAAATATTACCTTCTGTGCGGCTATTTATCAATTCCGAGAGATGGCAAGTCGTCGGCTTCTGCCCCCGTGCCGCTAGTGCTGGGGTGTTCGGGGATAAACCTGAGCGCTCTTTTCCCCATGTTTGGGTCCTTCGAGGGAGGCGCTCAGCCCAACGAACAAGGCAATCGGACTATAATGCGTGAACACACTCACTTAGCCATAGAATTCTATAATTTTAAATTTCGGCGAAGCCCCTGGTATTCAGAAGACCGAGTTCGGGGCGCTATCCACGCCTTGGCCGGACAGAGCCGGCTCCTCGCTCTAAGCGGCATAAGTCTTTAGGGACTCGAAAAACCTCTCGAACAGCGACCAGCTCTCGCTTCATCCTGACAGTCAGTTTTAGCTTTCTCCACTGAGGTGCTCGACCCAGCTCAACTGGGGCACAATCGCAGTGGTTCTCCTAGTGCTACCTTAGCCGATATAGCGGAACGTAAGGCACCAAAACATAGGAGCCGGGCAAACCCAACTATTGACCCAAGACATGATTCGGAGCCGATGCATATAATGCTATAAGTTCGGGGTGCCGCACTTGTTAAAGTGTTCGGACTTCTCACACCATATTGAGGGGTACTAAAGCCCCTGGCGTATTTTGGCCGTACCAAAGTGTATGGGTGCAACATGTCGTTAAGGAACATATATATATATAAAAGAGTAATGCAAAAATAGACAAAAGCTATGCACTGTTTATTAAAAAGGGCTGCGATCAAAGCAGAACGATACAAATAATGCGATAAGCAAAAGGTTGGACTATTTAACATGTCCGTTCCAGGGGCAAGTTGCGGAATAGTATGCGAAACAGGTATACTGCTCGTGATAGAGACCACCTGGGAGTTCCGTAATGCGGCGTGGCTTGTCTGCTTCCCTGGTTCTTGCATCGTTTCTGCGGCAATTGAACTGCCGAACAGGCCTTCCAAAGAGTGGAGTCCTGAAAGTAAGAGAAAATTAAAAAATCGGCAGCCCCTGGTGCGGTTTAAGCCGTGTTTCGGGCGTGCCGTGATGGTGCCCCTCCCCCTGTACCCATGGTATTTCTAGAGCGTAGTTATGTACGTGAAGTACTAGCGTCGCCTTTTTACGAGGGCTAGGGTTGGGGCCGCATTGCTACGCCTGCTCGGATCGTGCCAGGCGGTCTTGTTGTAGGTTACTCCGGGCGCGCTTGACGGTGTCCGGTCGTTTAGTGGCCGGACTGGAGAACTGCCTGGAGAGGCTGCTTTGTACTTCCGCTGCAAGGGCCGCCGTGTGCTCCTCCGTTCGGAGGGAGCGTTCGGTGTTTCCATTGACCGTAATTACTCCTCGAGGGCCTGGCATCTTGAGCTTAAGGTGTGCGTAGTGCGGTACCGCATTGAACTTGGCGAATGCGGTTCGCCCGAGCAGTGCGTGATAGCCACTGCGGAATGGGACTATGTCGAAGATTAACTCCTCGCTTCGGAAATTATCCGGAGATCCGAAGACCACTTCAAGTGTGACTGAGCCTGTACAGTTGGCCTCTACACATGGTATTACGCCTTTAAAGGTCGTTTTGGTGGGCTTAATCCTCGAAGGATCTATGCCCATTTTCCGCACTGTATCCTGGTAAAGCAGGTTCAGGCTACTGCCGCCGTCCATAAGGACTCTAGTGAGATGAAATCCGTCAATAATTGGGGTCTAGAACCAATGCGGCAAATCCGCCATGACGGGTGCTAGTGGGATGGTCCCTTCGATCAATGGTGATCGGGCAGGAGGACCATGGGTTGAACTTTGGGGCGACTGGCTCTATCGCGTATACGTCCCTTAACGCGCGCTTCCGCTCCCTCTTGGGGATGTGGGTTGTGTATATCATGTTCACCGTCCGCACTTGTGGGGGAAAACCCTTCTGTCCACTGTTGTTCGGCGGCCGGGGCTCTTCGTCGTCATCGCTATGCAGCCCCTTGTCTGTATTTTCGGCATTTAACTTGCCTGCCTGCTTGAACACCCAACAATCCCTGTTGGTGTGATTGGCCGGCTTTTCGGGGGTGCCATGTATCTGGCACAAGCGGTCGAGTATTCGGTCCAAACTGGATGGGCCCCTAGGATTCCTTTTGAATGGCTTTTTCCGCTGACCAGGTTTAGAGCCTCTGAATCCGGCATTAACTGTCGTATCCTCAGCATTGTCGCCGTTAATGCGGCGCTTCTGCTTGTTGCGACGCGACCTGCCACTACTGTCCCTGGTATCCGAATTACCAGGGTTCTTGGTCATATTGTTGCTACGAGCAAGCTAGCTGTCTTCTCCCGCGCAAAAGCGGGTCATGAGTGTCGTGAGTGCTGCCATAGACTTCGGCTTTTCCTGTCCAAGGTGCCGGGCAAGCCACTGGTCACAGATATTGTGCTTGAAGGCTCCTAGGGACTCAGCGTCCGGACAGTCGACTATTTGATTTTTCTTTGTTAGGAACTGTGTCCAAAATTGCCTGGCCGATTCCTCTGGCTGCTGAATTACGTGACTTAGGTCATCGGCGTCTGGGGGTCGCACATAAGTGCCCTGGAAATTGTCGAGGAATGCGGCTTTCAGGTCCTCCCAACAACTGATTGATCCTGTTGGCAAGCTGTTAAGCCAATGCCGAGCTGGTTCTTTAAGCTTGAGTGGGAGGTATTTGATGGCGTGGAAATCATCGCCGCAGGCCATGTGGATATGAAGGAGATAATCCTCGATCCATACCGCAGGATCTGTTGTGCCATCATATGATTCGATGTTTACGGGTTTGAAACCCTCAGGGATTTGATGATCCATTACTTCGTCTGTGAAGCATAGTGGGTGTGCGGCGCCTCTGTACTGGGCTATGTCACGACGTAGCTCCAATGAGCTTTGTCTACTGTGTTCGGCCCTATCGGATTTATGTCCGGCGTGACGGTTACCGTCTCGAGTCGTGGGGCGCCCACGCGATCCGTAGATCGATCTTGTTTGCCTTGCCTTGTCCTCCAACATATCTCGCAGGTCCGGCGCATTTTCCCATGCCTTGGTACGGGGTGCGGCTTGAGTGGAGGGCCGAGAGGCCTCTCTGTCGCGGCCACGAGGTGGCCGATCGGCCGTATCGAGTGTAGGTGATGTAGGTTGAAGTGCTTCCTCCTCTAATCGGGGTAGCAACCTGCGCTTTGGGTAGCTCTTGGAGGGGCGTTCGAGTTTATGCTCTTCGGCCGCAAGGACTTCAGTCCATCTGTCGACTAGCAAATCTTGATCAGCTCTAAGCTGTTGCTGTTTTTTCTTGAGGCTTCTTGCCGTGGCCATAAGCCTGCATTGAAAACGCTCTTGCTCGACGGGATCCTCTGGCACGACGAATTCATCGTCGTCGAGGCTTGCCTCGTCTTCGGAGGGAGGCATATAATTATCGCCCTTGACCTCTCTATCTGCCGCTCTCTCATGAGGGCTGGTTTCTCCATCCTCCTGTGCTAAATCTTGCTGGAGGGGGTTTTCTTCGGCACTTTCCGGAGTATTATTATCTCCCGTGCTGGAATCACCGTATTTTTTTTGGCGGGATTTTGAGCAGCGGCGCTGACGCCGGCGCTTAGGCTGTTTCTTGGAGGGGTCATCCTCCGCTGTTCCATCGCCATCTCCTTCTTTTGGGGTGTCCACCATGTATATGTCATATGACGAGGTGGCTTTCCAGGGCCCAATAGGTGCTGGTTCTTCATCGTCTCCATCATCGGCGTCCATACCGTCGATGTCTTCGGAGTCGAAGTCGAGCATGTCGGTTAAATCGTCAACAGTGGCTACAAACTGGGTGGTGGGTGGGCTTTGAATTTCTTCATCGTCCGTATCCCAACCTTGCTGACCGTAGTCCTGCCAGGGCTCTCCTGATAAAGAGAGAGACTTCAGTGTCTTCAGAATATCGCCGAAAGGCGAGTGCTGAGAGATGTCCGCGGCAGTAAACTCCATGATCGGCGCCCAATCGGATTCGATCGGCAGGGGTGCGGAGGGTTCGGAGTCCGGAGAGGAGTCCGGCTCCTTGGAGTCACGAGTCTCGCAGAGTGCAGGGCTGGTGTTCGGCTCAATCACCGTTGGGATCGCAGCCCCCGAGGCGGCGTCCAACCGCCCATCCTCGATCGGCGCAGTTGGCTCCGAATTAAGGGTCGAAGTTGATGCGGGTGCAGCCTCCAGGGCACTGTTCGGCGGCAGAGCTAGATCATGCTCGTCGGGACAGTGCGGCGCGCTCGGCAGTGGCTCGAATCCGTCGAAGATCAAGTCCCCGCAGATGTCAACCGTGTAGTTTAAACTTCCAAATCTGACCTGACGGCCAGGGGCGTAGCTTTCGATATGCTCCAGATGGCCAAGTGAATTGGCCCGCAGTGCGAAGCCGCCAAAGACGAAGATCTGTCCGGGGAGGAAGGTCTCACCCTGGACTGCATCGTTATTGGTGATCGTAGGAGCCATCGATCCTGACGGCGACAACACAGAAGAACTCTCAATGAAAGCACCAATGTCGGTGTCAAAAAACCGGCGGATCTCGGGTAGGGGGTCCCGAACTGTGCGTCTAGGCCGGATGGTAACGGGAGGCAAGGGACACGAAGTTTTACCCAGGTTCGGTCCCTCTCGATGGAGGTTAAACCCTACGTCCTGCTTGATTAATATTGATGATATGGGTAGTACTAGAGTAGATCTACCACGAGATCGGAGAGGCTAAACCCTAGAAGCTAGCCTATGGTATGATTGTTGTTGTGTATGTTGTCCTACGGACTAAAACCCTCTGGTTTATATAGACACCGGAGAGGGTTAGGGTTACACAAAGTCAGTTATAATGGTAGGAGATCTGCATATCCGTATCACCAAGCTTGCCTTCCACGCCAAGGAAAGTCCCTTCCGGACACGGGACGAAGTCTTCAATCTTGTATCTTCATAGTCCAGGAGTCCGGCTGAAGGTATAGTCCGGCTATCCGAACACCCCCTAATCCAGGACTCCCTCAGTGCCCCCTTCCTTCCTTCTTTGTTTCCCTTCCCTTTCCTTCCCTCCTACTCCTACTACTTGGAAGGGCTCCTAGTTCTACTAGGAAAGGGGGAATCCTACTCCCGGTGGGAGTAGGACTCCCCTAGGGCGCGCCATAGAGAGGGCCGGCCCTCCCCCTCCTCCACTCCTTTATATACGGGGGCAGGGGCACCCCAAAGACAACAATTGATCCTTTGGATCTCTTAGCCGTGTGCGGTGCCCCTCTCCACCATAATCCACCTCGGTCATATTGTAGCGGTGCTTAGGCGAAGCCCTGCGTCGGTAGAACATCATCATCATCACCACGCCGTCATGCTAATGGAACTCTCCCTCAAAGCTCGGCTGGATTGGAGTTCGAGGGACATCATCGAGTTAAACATGTGCAGAACTCGGAGGTGCCGTGCGTTCGGTACTTGATCGGTCGGATCATGAAGACGTACGACTACATCAGCCGCGTTGTTATAACGCTTCCGCGAACGGTCTATGAGGGTACGTAGACAACATTCTCCCCTCTCGTTGCTATCCATCACCATGATCCTGCGTGTGCGTAGGAAAATTTTGAAATTACTACGTTCCCCAACAGTGGCATCCGAGCCTAGGTTTTATGCGTTGATGTTGTGCACGAGTAGAAGACAAGTGAGTTGTGGGCGATATAAGTCATACTGCTTACCAGCATGTCATACTTTGGTTCGGCGGTATTGTTGGATGAAGCGGTCCGGACCGACATTACGCGTACGCTTGCGCGAGACTGGTTCTACCGACGTGCTTTGCACACAGGTGGCTGGCGGGTGTCAGTTTCTCCAACATTAGTTGAACCAAGTGTGGCTATGCCCAGTCCTTGCGAAGGTTAAAACAGCACCAACTTGACAAACTATCGTTGTGGTTTTTGATGCGTAGGTAAGAACGGTTCTTTCTAAGCCCGTAGCAGCCACGTAAAACTTGCAACAACAAAGTAGAGGACGTCTAACTTGTTTTTGCAGGGCATGTTGTGATGTGATATGGTCAAGACATGATGCTAAATTTTATTGTATGAGATGATCATGTCTTGTAACCGAGTTATCGGCAACTGGCAGGAGCCATATGGTTGTCGCTTTATTGTATGCAATGCAATCGCACTGTAATGCTTTACTTTATCACTAAGCGGTAGCGATAGTCGTGGAAGCATAAGATTGACGAGACGACAACGATGCTACGATGGAGATCAAGGTGTCGCGCCGGTGACGATGGTGATCATGACGGTGCTTCGGAGATGGAGATCACAAGCACAAGATGATGATGGCCATATCATATCACTTATATTGATTGCATGTGATGTTTATCTTTTATGCATCTTATCTTGCTCTGATTGACGGTAGCATTATAAGATGATCTCTCACTAAATTTCAAGATAAAAGTGTTCTCCTTGAGTATGCACCATTGCCAAAGTTCGTCGTGCCCAGACACCACGTGATGATCAGGTGTGATAAGCTCTACGTCCATCTACAACGGGTGCAAGCCAGTTTTGCACACGCAGAATACTCAGGTTAATCTTGACGAGCCTAGCATATGCAGATATGGCCTCGGAACACTCGGACCGAAAGGTTGAGCGTGAATCATATAGTAGATATGATCAACATATTGATGTTCACCATTGAAAGCTACTCCATTTCACGTGATGATCGGTTATGGTTTAGTTGATTTGGATCACGTGATCACTTAGATGATTAGAGGGATGTCTATCTAAGTGGGAGTTCTTAACTAATATGATTAATTGAACTTTAATTTATCATGAACTTAGTCATGGTAGTATTAGCATATCTATGTTGTAGATCAATAGCTCGCGATGTTGCTCCCCGTTTAATTTTTATATGTTCCTAGAGAAAACTAAGTTGAAAGATGATTAGTAGCAATGATGCAGATTGGATCTGTGATCTGAGGTTTATCCTCATTGCTGCACCGAAAAATTATGTCCTTGATGCACCGCTAGGTGACAAACCTATTGCAGGAGTAGATACAGATGTTATGAACGTTTGGCTAGCTCAATATGATGACTACTTGATAGTTTAGTACACCATGCTTAAACGGCTTAGAATCGGGACTTCAAAGACGTTTTGAACGTCATGGACCATATGAGATGTTCCAGGAGTTGAAGTTAATATTTCAAGCAAATACCCGAGTTGAGAGATATGAAGTCTCCAACAAGTTCTATAGCTAAAAGATGGAGGAGAATAGCTCAAGCAGTGAGCATGTGCTCAGATTGTCTGGGTACTACAATCGCTTGAATCAAGTGGGAGTTAATCTTCCAGATAAAATAGTGATTGACAGAATTCTCTAGTCACCATCACCAAGTTAGTAGAACTTCGTGATGAACTATAATATGCAAGGGATAACTGAAATGATTCCCAAGCTCTTCGTGATGCTGAAATCGACGAAGATAGAAATCAAGAAAAGCATCAAGTGTTGATGGTAAACAAAACCACTAATTTCAAGTAAAGGGACAAAGGGAAGAAAGGGGAACTTCAAGAAGAACGGCAAGCAAGTTGCTGCTCAAGTGAAAAACCCAAGTCTGGACCTAAGCCCGAAACTGAGTGCTTCTACTGCAAAGGAACTGGTCACTGGAAGCGGAACTACCCCAAGTAATTGGCGGATAAGAATGATGGCAAAGTGAACATAGGTATATTTGATATACATGTTATTGATGTGTACTTTACTAGTGTTTATAGCAACCCCTCAGTATTTGATACTAGTTCAGTTGCTAAGAATAGTAACTCGAAACGGGAGTTGCAGAATGAACAGAGACTAGTTAAGGGTGAAGTGACTATGTGTATTGGAAATGGTTCCAAGATTGATATGATCATCATCGCACACTCCCTATACTTTCGGGATTAGTGTTAAACCTAAAATAAATGTTATTTAGAGTTTGCATTGAGCATGAATCTGATTGGATCATGTTTATTGCAATACGGTTATTCATGTAAGTTAGAGAATAATTGTTGTTCTATTTACATGAATAAAACCTTCTATGGTCATACACCCAATGAAAATGGTTTGTTGGATCTCGATCGTGGTGATACACATTTTCATAATATTGAAGCCAAAAGATGCAAAGTTAATAATGATAGTGCAACTTATTTGTGGCAATACCGTTTAGGTCATATTGGTGTAAAGCGCATGAAGAAAATCCATGCTGACGGGCTTTTGGAATCACTTGATTATGAATCAGTTGATGCTTGCGAACCATGCCTCATGGGCAAGATGACTAAGACTCCGTTCTCAGGAACAATGGAGCAAGCAACAGATTTGTTGGAAATCATACATACTGATGTATGTGGTCCGATGAATATTGAGGCTCGCGGCAGGTATCATTATTTTCTGATCTTCACAGATGATTTGAGCAGATATGAGTATATCTACTTGATGAAACACAAGTCTGAAATATTTGAAAAGTTCAAAGAATTTCAGAGTGAAGTGGAGAATCATCATAACAAAAATAAAAGTTTCTACGATATGATCGCAGAAGTAAAATATTTGAGTTACGAGTTTGGTCTTCATTTAAAACAATGTGAAATAGTTTCACTACTCACGCCACCTGGAACACCACAGTGTAATGGTGTGTCCGAACGTCGTAACCGTGCTTTATTAGATATGGTGCGATCTATGATGTCTCTTACCGATTACCACTATCGTTTTGGGGTTATGCATTAGAGACAGCTACATTCACGTTAAATAGGGCACCATCTAAATCCGTTGAGACGACGCCGTATGAACTGTGGTTTGGCGAGAAACCTAAGCTGTCGTTTCTTAAAGTTTGGGACTGCGATGCTTATGTGAAAAAGTTTCAACATGATAAGCTCGAACCCAAATCGGAGAAGTAAATCTTCATAGGATACCCAAAAGAAAATGTTGGGTACACCTTCTATCACAGATCCGAAGGCAAGTTATTCATTGCTGAAAATGGATCCTTTCTAGAGAAGGAGTTTCTCTCAAAAGAAGTGAGTGGGAGGAAAGTAGAACTTGATGAGGTAACTGTACCTTCTCCCTTATTGGAAAGTAGTTCATCACAGAAATCTGTTCCTGTGACTACTACACCAATTAGTGAGGAAGCTAATGATGATGATCATGTAACTTCAGATCAAGTTACTACCGAACCTCGTAGGTAAACCAAAGTGAGATCCGCACTAGAGTGGTACGGTAATCTTGTTCTGGAGGTCATGTTACTTGACCATGACGAACCTACAAACTATGAGGAAGCGATGATGAGCCCAGATTCCGTGAAATGGCTTGAGGCCATGAAATCTGAGATGAGATCCATGCATGAGAGCAAAGTATGGACTTTGATTGACTTGCCCAATGATCGGCGAGCCATTGATATTAAATGGATCTTCAAGAGGAACACGGACGCTGATAGTAGTGTTACCATCTACAAAGCTAGAATTGTCGCAAAAAGGTTTTCGACAAGTTCAAGATGTTGACTACGATGAGAGTTTCTCACTCGTATCTATGCTTAAGTCTGTCTGAATCATGTTAGCAATTTCCACTTTTTATGATTATGAAATTTGGCAGATGGATGTCAAAACTGCATTCCTGAATGGATTTCTGGAAGAAGAGTTGTATATGATGCAACCGGAAGGTTTTGTCGATCCAAAGGGAGCTAACAAAGTGTGCAAGCTCCAGCGATCCATTTATGGACTGGTGCAAGCCTCTCGGATTTGGAATAAACGCTTTGATAAGTTGATCAAAACATATAGTTTTATATAGACTTGCGGTGAAGCCTGTATTTACAAGAAAGTGAGTGGGAGCACTACAGTATTTCTGATAAGTATATGTGTATGACATATTGTTGATCGGAGATAATGTAGATTTATTCTGCAAAGCATAAAGGAATGTTTGAAAGGAATTTTTCAAAGAAAGACCTCGGTGAAGCTGCTTACATATTGAGCATCAAGATCTATAGAGATAGATCAAGACGCTTGATAAGTTTTTCAATGAGTACATACCTTGACAAGATTTTGAAGTAGTTCAAAATGGAACAGTCAAAGAAGGAGTTCTTGCCTGTGTTACAAAGGTGTGAAGTTGAGTAAGACTCAAAACCCGACCACGGCAGAAGATAGAGAGAGAATGAAAGTCATTCCCTATGCCTCAGCCATAGGTTCTATAAAGTATGCCATGCTGTGTACCAGACCTATTGTATACCCTGCCCTGAGTTTGGTAAGGGAGTACAATAGTGATCTGGGAGTAGATCACTGGACATTGGTCAAAATTATCCTTAGTGTAATAAGGATATGCTTCTTGATTATGGAGGTGACAAAAGGTTCGTCGTAAAAGGTTACGTCAATGCAAGTTATGACACTGATCCAGATGATTCAAAGTCTCAATCTGGATACATATTGAAAGTGGGAGCAATTAGCTAGAGTAGCTTAGTGCAGAGCATTGTTGACATAGAAATTTGCAAAATACTTACGGATCTGAATGTGGCAGACCCGTTGACTAAACTTCTCTCACAAGCAAAACATGATCACACCTTAGTACTCTTTGGGCGTTAATCACATAGCGATGTGAACTAGATTATTGAATCTAGTAAACCCTTTGGGTGTTGGTCACATGACGATGTGAACTATGGGTGTTAATCACATGGTGATGTGAACTATTGATGTTAAATCACATGGCGATGTGAACTAGATTATTGACTCTAGTGCAAGTGGGAGACTGAAGGAAACATGCCCTAGAGGCAATAATAAAGTTATTATTTATTTCCTTATTTCATGATAAATGTTTATTATTCATGCTAGAATTGTATTAACCGGAAACATAATACATGTGTGAATACATAGACAAACAGAGTGTCACTAGTATGCCTCTACTTGACTAGCTCGTTGATCGAAGATGGTTATGTTTCCTAACCATAGACATGAGTTGTCATTTGATTAACGGGATCACATCATTAGGAGAATGATGTGATTGACTTGACCCATTCCGTTAGCTTAGCACTTGATCGTTTAGTTTGTTGCTATTGCTTTCTTCATAACTTATACATGTTCCTATGACTATGAGATTATGCAACTCCCGTTTACCGGAGGAACACTTTGTGTGCTACCAAACGTCACAACATAACTGGGTGATTATAAAGGTGCTCTACAGGTGTCTCCGAAGGTACATGTTGGGTTCGCGTATTTCGAGATTAGGATTTGTCACTCCGATTGTCGGAGAGGTATCTCTGGGCCCACTCGGTAATGCACATCACTTAAGCCTTGCAAGCATTGCAACTAATGAGTTAGTTGTGGGATGATGTATTACGGAACGAGTAAAGATACTTGCCGGTAATGAGATTGAACTAGGTATTGAGATACGAACGATCGAATCTCGGGCAAGTAACATACCGATGAAAAGGGAACAACGTATGTTGTTATGCGGTTTGACCGATAAAGATCTTCATAGAATATGTAGGAGCCAATATGAGCATCCAGGTTCCGCTATTGGTTATTGACCAGAGACGTGTCTCGGTCATGTCTACATAGTTCTCGAACCGGTAGGGTCCGCACGCTTAAAGTTCGATGACGGTTATATTATGAGTTTATGTGTTTTGATGTACCGAAGGAGTTCGGAGTCCTGGATGAGATCGGGGACATGAAGAGGAGTCTCGAAATGGTCGAGACATAAAGATTGATATATTGGACGACTATATTCGGACATCGGAAAGGTTCCGAGTGATTCGGGTATTTTCGGGAGTACCGGGGAGTTACGGGAATTCGTATTGGGCCTTAATGGGCCATACGGGAAAGGAAAGAAAGGCCTCAAAGGGTGGCCGCACCCCTCCCCATGGGCTGGTCCGAATTGTACTAGGGAGGGGGCGCCCCCTTCCTTCCTTCTCCTTTTACCTTCCCTTTCCTTCCCTCCTACTCCTACTACTTGGAAGGGCTCCTAGTTCTACTAGGAAAGGGGGAATCCTACTCCCGGTGGGAGTAGGACTCCCCTAGGGCGCGCCATAGAGAGGGCCGGCCCTCCCCCTCCTCCACTCCTTTATATACGGGGGCAGGGGGTACCCCAAAGACACGACAATTGATCCTTTGGATCTCTTAGCCGTGTGCGGTGCCCCCCTCCACCATAATCCACCTCGGTCATATTGTAGCGGTGCTTAGGCGAAGCCCTGTGTCGGTAGAACATCATCATCGTCACCACGCCGTCGTGCTGATGGAACTCTCCCTCAAAGCTCGGCTGGATCGGAGTTCGAGGGACGTCATCGAGTTGAACGTGTGCGGAACTCGGAGGTGTCGTGCGTTCGGTACTTGATCGGTCGGATCGTGAAGACGTACGACTACATCAACCGCGTTGTTATAACGCTACCGCGAACGGTCTACGAGGGTATGTAGACAACATTCTCCCCTCTCGTTGCTATGCATCACCATGATCCTGCATGTGCGTAGGAAAATTTTGAAATTACTACGTTCCCCAACAATTACGTTGTGGCGTTCCACGTGGCGTGAGTTGCGAAACTATCCTGCATTGTTTCAAATGAAGACCAAACTCATAGCTCAAATATTCACCTCCACGATCAGATCGTAGAAACTTAATTTTCTTGTTACGACGATTTTCCACTTTACTATGAAATTCTTTGAACTTTTCAATTGTTTCAGACTTATGTTTCATCAAGTAGATATACCCATATCTGCTCAAATCATCTCTGAAGGTCAGAAAATAAAGATACCCGCCACGAGCATGAACACTCATTAGACCGCATACATCAGTATGTATTATTTCCAATAAGTCTGTTGCTCGTTCCATTGTTCCGGAGAACGGAGTCTTAGTCATCTTGCCCATGAGGCATGGTTCGCAAGCATCAAGTGATTCATAATCAAGTGATTCCAAAAGCCCATTAGCATGGAGTTTCTTCATGCGCTTTACACCAATATGACCTAAACGGCAGTGCCACAAATAAGTTGCACTATCATTATTAAACTTATATCTTTTGGCTTCAATACTATGAATATGTGTATCACTACTATCGAGATTCAATAAAAATAGACCACTCATCAAGGGTGCATGACCATAAAAGATATTACTTATATAAATAGAACAACCATTATTCTCTGATTTAAATGAGTAACCGTCTCGCATTAAACAAGATCCAGATATAATGTTCATGCTCAATGATGGCACCAAATAACAATTATTCAGGTCTAATACTAACCCCGAAGGTAGATGTAGAGGTAGCATGCCGACCGCGATCACATCGACTTTGGAACCATTTCCCACGCACATCGTCCCCTCGTACTTAGCCAATCTTTGCTTAATCCGTAGCCCCTGTTTTGAGTTGCAAATATTAGCAACAGAACCAGTATCAAATACCCAGGCGCTACTGCGAGCATTAGTAAGGTACACATCAATAACATGTATATCAAATATACCTTTCACTTTGCCATCCTTCTTATCCGCCAAATACTTGGGGCAGTTCCGCTTCCAGTGACCAGTCCCTTTGCAGTAGAAGCACTTAGTCTCAGGCTTAGGTTCAGAGTTGGGCTTCTTCACTTGAGCAGCAACTTGCTTGACGTTCTTCTTGAAGTTCCCCTTCTTCCCTTTGCCTTTTTTCTTGAAACTAGTGGTCTTGTTAACCATCAACACTTGATGCTCCTTCTTGATTTCTACCTCCGCAGCTTTTAGCATTACGAAGAGCCCGGGAATTGTCGTATCCATCCCTTGCATATTATAGTTCATCGCAAAGCCTTTGTAGCTTGGTGGCAGTGATTGAAGAACTCTGTCAATGACACTATCATCAGGAAGATTAACTCCCAATTGAGTCAAGTGGTTGTGGTACTAAGACATTCTGACTATATGTTCACTGACAGAACTATTCTCCTCCATCTTGCAGCTATAGAACTTATTGAAGACTTCATATCTCTCAATTCGGGCATTTTCTTGAAATATTAACTTCAACTCTTGGAACATCTCATATGCACCATGACGTTCAAAACGTCGTCGAAGTCTCGATTCTAAGCCGTAAAGCATGGCACACTGAACTATCGAGTAGTCATCAGCTTTGCTCTGCCAGACGTTCATAACATCTGGTGTTGCTCCTACATCGGGCTTTGCACCTAGCGGTGCTTCCAGGACGTAATTCTTCTGTGCAGCAATGAGGATAATCCTCAAGTTAGGGACCCAGTCCGTGTAGTTGCTACCATCATCTTTCAACTTAGCTTTCTCTAGGAACACATTAAAATTCAACGGAACAACAACACGGGCCATTTATCTACAACAACTTAGACATGCAAAATACTATCAGGTACTATGTTCATGATAAATTAAAGTTCAATTAATCATATTACTTAAGAACTCCCACTTAGATAGACATCCCTCTAGTCATCTAAATGATCACGTGATCCATATCAACTAAACCATGTCCGATCATCACATGAGATGGAGAAGTTTTCAATGGTGAACATCACTATGTTGATCATATCTACTATATGATTCACGCTCGACCTTTTGGTCTCAGTGTTCCGAGGCCATATTTGCATATGCTAGGCTCGTCAAGTTTAACTTGAGTATTCTGCTTGTGCAAAACTGGCTTGCACCCGTTGTATGTGAACGTAGAGCTTATCACACCCGATCATCATGTGGTGTCTCGGCACGACGAACTGTAGCAACGGTGCATACTCAGGGAGAACACTTATACCTTGAAATTTAGTGAGAGATCATCTTGTAATGCTACCGCCATACTAAGCAAAATAATATGCATAAAAGATAAACATCACATGCAATCAATATAAGTGATATGATATGGCCATCATCATCTTGTGCCTTTGATCTCCATCTCCAAAGCACCGTCATGATCACCATCGTCACCGGCTTGACACCTTGATCTCCATCGTAGCATCGTTGTCGTCTCGCCAACTATTGCTTCCACGACTATCGCTACCGCATAGTGATAAAGTAAAGCAATTACATGGCGATTGCATTTCATACAATAAAGTGACAACCATATGGCTCCTGCCTGTTGCCTTTGTTACAAAACATGATCATCTCATACAACAGTTTATATAATCACGTCTTGACCATACCACATCACAACATGCCATGCAAAAACAATTTAGACATCCTCTACTTTGTTGTTGCAAGTTTTACGTGGCTGCTACGGGCTTAGCAAGAACCGTTCTTACCTACGCATCAAAAACCACAACAATTTTTTGTCAAGTGTGATGTTTTAACCTTCAACAAGGATCGTGCGTAGTCACACTTGATTCAACTAAAGCTGGAGAAACAGACACCCAGTAGCCACCTGTGTGCGAAGCACGTCGGTAGAACCAGTCTCATGAATGCGGTCATGTAATGTTGGTCTGGGCCACTTCATCCAACAATACAGCCGAATCAAAGTATGGCATGCCGGTACGCAGTATGCCTATTATCGCCCACAACTCTTTGTGTTCTACTCGTGCATATAACATCTATGCATAGACCTGGCTCTGATGCCATGATAACCCACAAGTATAGGGGATCGCAACAGTTTTCGAGGGTGGAGTATTCAACCCAAATTTATTGATTCGACACAAGGGAAGCCAAATAATATTCGCAAGTATTAACAGTTGAGTTGTCAATTCAACCGCACCTGAAAGACTTAATATCTGCAGCAAAGTATTTAATAGCAAAGTAATATGGAAGTAATGGTAACGGTGGCAAAAGTAACAGTATTGGTTTTGTAGTGATTGTAACAGTGGCAACGGTAAAGTAACTAAGCAAAGATCAATATGTGAAAAGCTCGTTGGCATTGGATCAGTGATGGATAATTATGTCGAATGCGATTCCTCATGTAACAGTTATAACATAGGGTGACACAGAACTAGCTCCAGTTCATCAATGTAATGTAGGTATGTATTCCGAATATAGTCGTACGTGCTTATGGAAAAGAACTTGCATGACATCTTTTGTCCTACCCTCCCGTGGCAGCGGGGTCCTATCGGAAACTAAGGGATATTAAGGCCTCCTTTTAATAGAGTACCGGAACAAAGCATTAACACTTAGTGAATACATGAACTCCTCAAACTATAGTCATCACCGGGAGTGGTCCCGATTATACCGGATCATAACACATAGTAGGTGACTATTAACTTGCAAAATAGGATCAAGAACTCACATATATTCATGGAAACATAATAGGTTCAGATCTGAAATCATGGCACTCGGGCCCTAGTGACAAGCAGTAAGCATAGCAAAGTCATAGCAACATCAATCTCAGAACATAGTGGATACTAGGGATCAAACCCTAACAAAACTAACTCGATTACATGATAAATCTCATCCAACCCATCACCGTCTAGCAAGCCTACGATGGAATTACTCACGCACGGCAGTGAACATCATGAAATTGGTGATGGAGGAAGGTTGATGACGATGGCAACGGATTCCCCTCTCCAGAGCCTGGAACGGACTCCAGATCAGCCCTCCCGAGAGAGATTAGGGCTTGGCGGCGGCTCCGTATCGTAAAATGCGACGAATCCTTCTTCCTATTTTTTTCCACGAACGTGAATATATAGAGTTGGAGTTGAGGTTGGTGGAGCCTCAGGGGGCCCACGAGACAGGGGGCGCACCCCCACCCTCATGGACAGAGTGTGGGCCCCTGGTGTTGATTCTTTCGCCAGTATTTTTTATAAATTCCAAAATATTCTCCGTGAAGTTTCAGGTCATTCCGAGAACTTTTATTTCTGCACAAAAATAACACCATGGCAATTCTGCTGAAAACTGCGTCAGTCCGGGTTAGTTCCATTCAAATCATGCAAGTTAGAGTCCAAAACAAGGTCAAAAGTGTTTGGAAAAGTAGATACGATGGAGACGTATCATGCCACTGTTGGGGAACGCAGTATTTCAAAAAAAAATCTAGGATCACGCAAGATCTATCTAGGACATGCATAGCAACGAGAGGGGAGAGTGTGTCTATGTACCCTTGTAGATCAAAAGCGGAAGCATTTAGTAATGCGGTTGATGTAGTCGAACGTCTTCGCGATCCAACCGATCAAGTACCGAACGCATGGCACCTCCGCGATCTGCACACGTTCAGCTCGGTGACGTCCCTCGTACTCTTGATCCAGCTGAGGCCGAGGGTGAGTTCCGTCAGCACGATGGCGTGGTGACGGTGATGATGAAGTTACCGACGCAGGGCTTCGCCTAACCACTACGACAATATGACTGAGGTGGAAAACTGTGGAGGGGGGCACCGCACACGGCTAAAGATCAACTTGTGTGTCTATGGGGTGCCCCCTCCCCCGTATATAAAGGAGGGGAGGAGGAGGAGGAGGAGGGCCGACCACAAGGGGCACGCCCAAAGGGGGGAATCCTACTCCTAGTAGGAGTAGGTTTCCCCTTTTCCTAGTCCTAGTAGGAGAAGAAGGAAGGAGAGGAAGAAGAGAAGGAAAGGGGGGCCGGCCCCCCTAGCCCTAGTCCAATTCAATTTGGACTAGGGGGGCGCGCGCCACACCTTGGCATGCCTCCTCTCTTCCACCATTAGGCCCATGAGGCCCAATAACTTCCCAGGGGGGGTTCCGGTAACCCCCGGTACTCCGAAACTTATCCGAAACGACCCGAACCATTCTGGTGTCCGAATGTAGCCTTCCAGTATATGAATCTTTATGTATCGACCATTTCTATACTCCTCGGCATGTCCATGATCTCATCCGGGTCTCCGAACAACCTTCGGTACATCAAATCACATAACTCATAATACATATCATCATCGAACGTTAAGCGTGCGGACCCTACGGGTTCGAGAACTATGTAGACATGACCGAGACACATCTTCGTTCAATAACCAATAGCGGAACCTGGATTCTCATATTGGTTCCTACATATTCTACGAAGATCTTTATCGGTCAAACCGCACAACAACATGCGTTGTTCCCTTTGTCATTGGTATGTTACTTGCCCAAGATTCGATCGTCGGTATCATCATACCTAGTTCAATCTCGTCACCGGCAAGTCCCTTTACTCGTTCCGTAATGCATCATCCTGTGACTAACTCATTATTCACATTGCTTGCAAGGCTTATAGTGATGTGCATTACCGAGAGGGCCTAGAGATACCTCTCCGAGAATCGGAGTGACAAACCCTAATCTCGATCTATGCCAACTCAACAAACACCATCGGAGACACCTGTAGAGCATCTTTATAATCACCCAGTTACGTTATGACGTTTGATAGCACACTAAGTGTTCCTCCGGTATTCGGGAGTTGAATAATCTCATAGTCATAGGAACATGTATAAGTCATGAAGAAAGCAATAGCAATAAACTAAACGATCATAGTGCTAAGCTAACGGATGGGTCTTTTCCATCACATCATTCTCTAATGATGTGATCTCTTTCATCAAATGACAACACATGTCCATGGCTAGGAAACTTAACCATCTTTGATTAACGAGCTAGTCAAGTAGAGGCAAACTAGGAACACTCTGTTTGTCTATGTATTCACACATGTACTAAGTTTCCAGTTAATACAATTCTAGCATGAATAATAAACATTTATCATGATATAAGGAAATATAAATAACAACTTTATTATTGCCTCTAGGGCATATTTCCTTCAGTTGTAAATGTTAACATGAACACATAAAGTATGTTTGCCCGCGTCCAGATGTTGCTTGATGTCAACAAGGAGCTCGCTTGTTTCGCTATAATACACCCTGAGGGAGACGAGATGTTGAACTTTCATGCAAAGTACGAGAATGTTCCACATTTACATGAGGTTTGTGGAAAGATGGGGCATGTTTACACTATGGAGCATGAGCCAAGTGCTTCCTGCTTTGGTAAGTGGCTCGTAGCCATTGCTTCATAGAATAGGGTGCAAGAGATGGAGGAAGATAACGGTCCTGGCCCTGGACATGGATGGCATACTGCTCGTGGAGGGCAGGGTTGGGATAGTTTATACAAACTTGTAGCCCATGAGCATGAGAGAAATGATTCCCACAAAGGACTTCAAGTGATGTTGGATTTGGGTGATCACTCAAGAAGTTTTCGACCCCAAGTATGTTGGGTTGCCTGTGCAGAAGGCAGAATGCATAAAGGAGGGTTATAGATTGTTCAATCCAGGCTTAGTAAAAGGCTCATGGATTCAGTGAAAGATACATGGCATCCCGTAGTAAGGAAATTCTTATCACATCAATCTCTCGGGCTATACATACCTTTTTGATGAGTGTATTTAAGATCCCATATTGTTTTGTGATGATCTTACTAGAATGGTGTTATTATTGGTGGGAAGTTGAGAAAGAAAGAAGGAAATTGGCATGGGTTGCCTGGGACAAGCTTGTTCTACCAAAACAAAAGGGAGGGCTTGGTTTCAGAGACATGAGGGCCTTCAACCAAGCTCTCTTGTCCAAACAAGTGTGGTGGTTACTAAATCATTCAGACATCCTTTGTTCATGTTTGTTAAAAGCCAGGTACTTTCCCAATGCCAACCATGTTGATAGTGTTTCCCGGGAATGCCTCTGCTGTTTAGGAAAGACTTGAACATGGTCTTCAACTACTGAAGAAATGTCTTATCAGGAGGGTGGGGAATGACACATCTATTCAGACCTGGCAGGACCCATGGATTCCTAGGGGGGCCATCATTCCGCCCTATAACCTCGAAGCTACAATGTAGACTCAATAGAGTTTCGGACAACAATGCCTGGATTCCAAACTTGTTGAACATACACTTTTATCTCGCTGACGTGGTGGTCATCCGAAAAATCCGTACATCACCTAGACAGCAGGAGGATTTCCTCGCGTGGCAGCCATACCCCAATGGGTGCTTTGTGCTCGTAGCGCATATAAACTTGCGATGGAGGCACACGATTCTTTCTCGTTGGAAGCCTCTAGCTCTTGCCCTGGCCTAAAGTTGTGTAACTTGGTCTGGCAGGCGGCGGTGCCCCATAGGATGCAGGTCACAGCATGAAGGTGATCTCCGGGGTGCTAGCTACCATGTTGTGTAAGTGTCGCCATCACCTAGCTCGACGCGTGATGTGCCCATTATGCGGCAAGGCAAACTAGGGTACATATCATGCAGCTATGTTATGGGATTTGATGACCGAAGTCTGGCCTATACCCAATAAGGAACAAGTTTTGTACACCGAAGAAGAATGGTTGTTAAACTTTTTGGCACTGCATTCAAGTGACATTCGAGATATGATCATCATGTTAATATGGAGGATTTGAAACCTTCAGAATGACCTGGTTCATGGTAAAGAAATTACACGGGTGAAAGCTTTGAGGAGTTTCTTATGTAGCTACCTTAACTTGGTCCATAATATATAACATCTCATAACTGAGCAAGTAATCAAATGCAAGTCTCTTGTTAATGATGTCGTTAAGGTGCAGAATGTGAAGGTTCTTCTGCCGGCGCCCTGATGGACACTGCCACCAGCGGATTGGTTTTCTTTATCAGCGGATGGGTCTTTGTCCTCAAAGGATGAATCAGCAAGAGCGGGCATAATCTTGAGGAACAACAATTGTGAGGTTACTTTTGCTTCATACCAGCTGATGTTCTATTGCAACAATGCTCTCGAAGCGCAGATTCAAGCAATAATGATAGGAATGTCACTGGCCCTTCAATAGTCTAGCCTTCCTGTTGCACTGGTCGGACTCGATGATAGCTCTCTTTTATGTCAGTGCTTCCCTTGCCAAATCACCATTTGGTAATCTTGTTAAGGAAATCAAGAATCAAATGGTAGAACGGGAGTTTAAACCAATTGAGATAGCTAGGTCCCATAATAGGGTTTCACATTGTCTCGCTAATTATGCTCGTACCGCTCATAACACCACCTGTTGGTTGCAACAAGGCCACCATTTCATTCACAATCTTGTATTAGCAGATTGTAACCATCTGGCCATGGAATGAAATCTCGTGGTTACCCGGAAAAAAAACTAGGTTGATAACACGTGTGTTCCCGTTAAAACTCAACTCCCGAACTGTTGTTTCACTGATGCAATGGAACAGGCAGCTTCGGCTCTTATTTGCCTACCCAAAAGAACCATCGCCTGAATACGCGACCAAATCGTTCAAAATTCCGTCCGCTGTACGTATCAAGGCTATATGTTCAGTGGAATATCAAACGTGTTGTTGTCAGGTGATCCACCAAATAAGTGCGTCAAGAGGTAACTGGTTATCCTTCATCATGTTCAAGTAGCCGAAAGAAAAAATGCTCATCAGGGCTGGATCGTTACAACCATCCTGCCAGTATTATTTGCTCGACGTTCCGCCAAAAATCCAAGAGCTCGCCGCAAGCGAACCCAAGACTAGGAAACATATACAAATATAGAAGACAAACTCTTCTGTGCTCGTACTCGCAGCATTTTATGGAGTACAAATGTCAAATTAAGCTAGGACAGAAAGGTATGCCTGCTCCCTGGCTCTACGATGATGGTGCCGGTGCCAACTTCTTGGGTGGTGGATTTCCTCCAGCAAGCAGCACGTACGCATAGAAACAAGCCATCGCAGTGCTGCACCATTTTGAAGAAAGAGTAACAATACATCAAGGTCTTCAATTTCCACGAGAAAAATGAAGGGGGTTATACATCAACAGTAAGGTACCTCAGTGAAGCGTAGAAGCCCCAAGGAAGAATTCTATTTGTCTGCAAGACAGAACTATGATTAACTCACTGTTATGAAAGGAATGATCCATACAAATGGAACGTGCACGGTAGTTACCAGTAAATATGCATGAGAATACTTCCATGCAAGGACAGCAGAAATTGCTAAAACGGAGCAAATTGAACATGTCAATAAGCAAACATGTAATACAGAACAAGCAAACATATAATACACCAAGAATATGGAATGTTATCTCACCTGCTTGGCCCAATATAAACAGGAAGCTGGATCTTCCACTCCTCCAGAAGTTTAAACTGAGGGTACCAAGAAGGAGCGTAGCAAGCCCAGGTGCAACACCTAGGACAAGACTTACAGTACTCCTAGAGAAGAAGTAGCCTAGAAGCCCCATGCAGAACAAAAGACCACCTGCACTACCAAGTGAAATTATTTGTTATATGCAGACACATCCAAGCGAACAGGGTTCATGTTTTCAGTGCTACTTTCTACAGGGTACCATTCAAGACTGATGAAACCGTTAATGAAATAAGGAACATTTCCTGTTTGAAGTATGACTGTAAAAGAAAGCAGTCATGCCACTCTCATTTTCAACTGGTTTAGGATTATTTATCATACCTATATAGCAAGGGCAATCTCTGACATTCTTTAGAATTTCTGCTATATAAGGAAAATTGCAGCATTTCTGAAACTTGCAGGATCAATCAACACTATAGCAGTGAGTTTGGGTAATTATGCAGTGAGAAGCTCATCTTTACTTTCAAACAGTTACGACCTTACTGCTCACTTTCATTAACAAGCTGAAGAAAATAATATCGCTTTACAATGTATACTGGTAATTCTCCTAAAAGCGAAACTGGTATTTGCAAAATCAAACCCACCAGGAAACTTCTGCGGCAGGATTTTACATTCACCCACATGCTTATTCAATTAGAAAATGACAGGATTTTGCCTTTGTTGTAAAAAGAGTTACTTACCGAAAGGAATCCCAAAACAAAAATCATGGATCTTAGCACTCCTCTTTTGGGGAGTAACATCTTCAACTGCTGCTACAAGTTCACCTGCTTGATCTGATCTCGAATTCAACTCTTCAGCTCGAGTGTTTTCATTAGCACATTTTGTTGCAATTTTGGCACCAAAACCAAATGGCTTCCCACCCACTGCACTGGTAGAAACTGAAAGCTGAGGCAACAAAATATGTTAAAAAGGTAAAGTCAACCTTTTTTGAGTTTTGCATTATTTTCTCTAAGAAACAAATCTTCTGGTCATTATACCCAAGCTAATCCTGTGGAAGAGCATGGCTTGATACTGCAGGATATAATGTACTACCTCCGTCCCAAAATAAGTGTCTCAAGGTTAGTACAACTTTGCAGTTTGCAGTAAAGTTAGTACAAAGTTGAGACACTTATTTTGGGACGGAGGGAGTACTTTTTTGCAGAATATTATAACACCAAAATGCATCTCAAGACTTGTGCCACCAAAATGCATTTACTACCAATGGTGATATGTATCTAGATGTATTTTAGTTCTAGATACATCCATTTCTGCGACGAGTAATTTGGAACGGAGGGAGTACAACAGAACAATTAAACCAGCTAAGGTTCTCATCTCAAAGGTCCTCCCAATAAGGGCAGAAATACATGCACTGATTAAACGCTTGACTATAAAAATCGGAAAGCTTGATCATGTGGTTATATATTTGGTCCATGCTAGAAGAACAAACTGTAAACTACAGAAGTATGAATTCAAATGTTTATTGTTCCAAATTTCTACAAGCAGATTCAGCAACCATTTTCTTGCCTCTTTGTGATCTAATTTTCCTTAGACAACGTGCACGCACCATCAATGATCAAACTACCAGATGCCTGTAAATGGAAAACTTCCCCTTACTACACCTACTAAATTGTCAAGTGCAGCTGTCAGTGTTGTCTCATAGTGCCTCAGGCAGGCTGTACATAAACTCGATATTTCTTCTTTATGAAAATCACAGAAAAACTGGTGTATTTTACACAACAACAAAATATTCTAGTGGTCAATTGTCAAGAACTTATAAAACAACAGTAACATGTTCTTCAGATGAGTAGAGTGTCATCCAATTCCAAACACAAGAAAATATAACAGGGTATGAATGAATTACCCAAAGATAGTGTTTACTGTCTGGATCAGGGTAATACCTTTAGTGAACCGGCGAGAGGGTGACGTGGCCACCGGCAGGAGGAGGGGACTCTGAAGGCTCCATGCCTCCGAGCGACCGTGGCCGATCCACGGAGCTGCGCCGCCGCTACCACCATGTGGGATTGCGACGGTGAAACAGGACTTTTTACCATTTGCCCTGAAGTTGGTGCAACTTTGATGATTTATTTGGCCAAATTGGTGTGCCGCTGTTTCAAATGCCCTGAAGTTGATGTGCCAATCAATGAGTTCCCGACATGTGTGATACAAAATGAAGTACTCACTTAAATCTAACCCACCCCACCCCACCCCCCTCCCCCCTTTTCCACAAGCATATATGGTTTGCACCTGAACGGCAGCCACGCAGCAGGAGCGCGTATATGCTCACTTTCTCATAAATTTTGTCCAGTTTTTCCCACAAAAATTATTTGATCACAGGAAAACAAGAGTCTCCTTAAATTAGAAATAAAAACGCTAAGAATTTTTTTCATGGCATCTATGTCGAATAACGAGTTTCTCATCTAGGGTTTCCACGAGGGATTCAACCAATCAAGGAACTCGTTGGAGAGGAAAATATAAGGGGGGGACGGAGCATACCTTGCCGTCGCTGTCGCCCTGGCTGCCGGACTTGGACCGAGGTCGAGGGGGCGTCGGGGCAGCGACTGAAAGAGAGGGAAACGAGAGACGAGGAAGGAGGGTCGGAGGGAGGAGAGATCCCAGGATCTGTTCGCGGCGGTGCGGGGCCTGTCCTGTGGGCAGACCTGGAAATTAACCAGGGGCGGTATTGTTATTTCAGTCATCCCGAGGGTTAAAAAGTCTAGCAATTGATCCTCTGGACCAAAATTTATCCAAGGAATGTGCCACACTCACGGTCGTTAAAGTGCGACTCTTCTTCCTTCTCTCCCGTGCCCTTCTCTCCCGTCTTCTTGGCCACGCTTGCTACCTTGCACTGTTCGTGCTTCTTCTTTCCTCCTCGACGTTTCTTTTTTTTTTACCGGAAAAACTTCCAATCTATTCTTCTTGAATCATGGTAGTACACGAACACTAAAAATAATAAAAATTACATCCAAATCCGTAGACCACCTAGTGACAACTACAATCACTGAAGCGAGCCGAAGGTGCGCCGCTGTCATCGCCCTCCCTCGCCGGAGCCGGAGGAACCTTGTTGTAGT
This sequence comes from Triticum urartu, assembly GCF_003073215.2. Lineage (NCBI taxonomy): Eukaryota > Viridiplantae > Streptophyta > Magnoliopsida > Poales > Poaceae > Triticum > Triticum urartu. The sequence goes on from NC_053023.1 coordinate 550,343,124, forward strand.
AGACAGTCGGGAAGTCGTCGTGCTAAGGCCCCGTAGAACTAACGCACCAGAATAGCAACCGTCGCGGATGAAGAGTGTACATCAAAAGGATCCAATCTGAAAACACACGAACGAAGACAAACGACGAACAAATCCGAGCAAATCCACCAAAGACGGATCTGCCGGAGATACACCTCCACACGCCCACCGATGATGCAAGACGCATCACCAGGACGGGGGGCTAGGCAGGGAGACCTTTATTTCATCTTCAGGAAGCCGCCCCCGTCTCGCCTTCCTGAATACGACACAAACCCTAACAAAGCTCAAGAAAAGATCTAAAAACGGAGCCCTCCCACCGGCAAGGGCCGAGATCCACTCCGCCTCCATGGCCATAGGGCCACTGAAGACAGGACGGATCGGCACCGGCGCCGACAGGAGGCAGAAAGCTAGGGTTCTAGGGAGGCAGCGGCTAGCTCCAGAGAAGAACTGACCTGGCGGATTAGATTCCTCGATGTTTCCTTGGCGCATCAGATGATAAAAAACCTGCCGTGCCTAAAAAATGTTTTTATGGTATTTTAGGCTAAAAGATAGTGCTCCAACAGATGATATATCTTATCACGTGTCAAAAATTGCCTCCTCTCCAAATTTGTAACACCTGTGCGGCTGCATAAAAAAACAAATACAACGCACACGCTACCAACCATCACACTAAAGTTTTCCGTTGCCTGCCCGCTGCCCTCCCACGACCGTTGTCGGTCACGGAATAGAACTTCGATGTGCATGCTTCATCTCCTGCCGCCGGTCGAATGCGGCCCCCAACCACCACCACTGCCCCTTCCTCCCCTTTGGCTTATTCTCCGCCTTCTCGGCCTTCCCCCTCAAGCGCCATCCCGTCCTCGTCCTCTCCACCTTCGCCTTCTCCGACCAGCTCGCTAAGCTTGAGCATGTGCTCACCATCACGAGGACGCTGACGTGCCATACCACCCCATCCCGAGCCGACAGGGATGAGCTGATCCCACCGTTGTTCATGTTGGATCCAGCCGCGAAGAGGAGAGCATGGGGTGGCAGGGTCCTAATGAAGCACGTGGGCTGTGATTCATGGTCATCGTGTACGATCCGGCCGGCACCGTGCGCCTCTGGGTCAAGATCACGGTGTTCAGTTCCTTTGTTGGTGTGTGTTGGCAGTGTTGTTGTTTGCTTTAACCTCTCATAGTTGATATCACCTCTAGGCACGAGGTCATTGCGCACAGAGGAGCACAAGGGGTGTTGGGGTTAGGCCAACTCCAATGCGTGACCCAAATGGTCCGGTCACGCCTTTTGGGGCTAAACGGATAGAAATTGCAGCCCAACGTGCGGGAGCAAATGGATAAGTGTTCATTTTTTGTCCGCTTTCGACCCATTCCCGGTCCAAATTTGAGTCGCATTTGCGTCGAAACGGACAGCGCGCAGATGGGCGGGATGCGTACCCTTGTCCTCACCTGGCCCGCCTGTCGAGGGTGCAACTCCCTCTTTTCTCTGCCTGCCCCTCGCCTGCCCCCCCCCCCCCCCCCCCCCCCCCCCCCCCGCCATAGCTACCGCATCCGGTACCCAGGAAGCTACGACTACCGGCGATGCCCATCGACCCCAACACCTTCCGATAGGCGCTGCATAGCCGCCGGCCGCGAACGCCAACCTTGCTTGCTGCCCTGTGAGGGGAGCCCGAGGTGCTCTTCTCGGCCCCGTCTCCACCACAACGGCAAGGTGTTTGATACTTTGCTCACAAGGTACCATGGATAGTGGGGACGATTATTTTTTCCACAACTTCATTTGTTCATCGGATGACAAAGAGCTTGTGATCGCTGCATTGGTCGTCAATGACCACATTGCTAGGCAACTGCCTCGGTTAGGGGATCAATCCCAGGGCATGCTCCAGCCTTGAACCGCAATAGGTAGAGCGGCCACGACCTGCTCTATATTGATTACTTTGAGAATGTCGCACTCTTCAAACCACATCAATTCCGCCATCTCTTTCATATGATGAGACATGTGTTCAATCGTATTCGGGGAGGAGTAGTTGAAGGAAATATGCCCTAGAGGCAATAATAAAGTTGTTATTTATATTTCCTTATATCATGATAAATGTTTATTATTCATGCTAGAATTGTATTAACCGGAAACTTAGTACATGTGTGAATACATAGACAAACAGTGTGTCCCTAGTATGCCTCTACTTGACTAGCTCGTTAATCAAAGATGGTTAAGTTTCCTAGCCATATACATGTGTTATCATTTGATGAACGGGATCACATCATTAGAGAATGATGTGATGGACAAGACCCATCCTCTAGCTTAGCATTATGATCGTTTAGTTCTATTGCTATTGCTTTCTTCATGACTTACACATGCTCCTATGACTATGAGATTATGCAACTCTCGAATACCGGAGGAACACCTTGTGTGCTATCAAGCGTCACAATGTAACTGGGTGACTATAAATATGCTCTACAGGTGTCTCCGATGGTGTTTGTTGAGTTGGCATAGATCGAGATTAGGATTTGTCACTCCGATTGTCGGAGAGGTATCTCTGGGCCCTCTTGGTAATGCACATCACTATAAGCCTTGCAAGCAATGTGACTAATGAGTTAGTTGCGGAATGATGCATTACGGAATGAGTAAAGAGACTTGCCGGTAACGAGATTGAACTAGGTATGATGATACCGACGATCGAATCTCGGGCAAGTAACATACCGATGACAAAGGGAACAACGTATGTTATTATGCGGTTTGACCGATAAAGATCTTTGTAGAATATGTAGGAACCAATATGAGCATCCAGGTTCCGCTATTGGTTATTGACTGGAGATGTGTCTCGGTCATGTCTACATAGTTCTCGAACCCGTAGGGTCCGCACGCTTAATGTTGGATGATGATTTGCATTATGAGTTATGTGATTTGATGTACCGAGATTGTTCGGAGTCCCAGATGAGATCACAGACATGACGAGGAGTCTCGAAATAGTCGAGAATAAAGATTGATATATTGGACCATGTTATTCGGACACCGGAAGTGTTCCAGATAGTTTTGGATAAAATCGGAGTGCCGGTGGGGTTACCGGAACCCCCCGGGGAAGTAATGGGCCTTAGTGGGCCTTAGGGGAGAGAGAGGGCAGCAGCCAGGAGGTGGCGCCCCCCAAGGGGAGTCCGAATAGGACTAGGGGAGGGGGGCGCGGCCCCTCTTTCCCTTTCCCTCCCCCTCTCCTTCCTTCTTCTCCTACTTGGACTAGGAAAGGGGGGACCGATTCCTACTTGGAGTAGGATTCCCCCCCCCCTTGGGCGCGCCCCTTAGGGTCAGCCGGCCTCCTCCTCCCCTCCTTTATATACGGGGGAGGGGGCACCCCATAGACACACAAGTTGATCTTTAGCCGTGTGCGGTGCCTCCTCCACAGTTTTACACCTCGATCATATTGTCGTAGTGCTTAGGCGAAGACCTGCGTCGGTAACATCATCATCACCGTCAACACGCCGTCGTGCTGACGGAACTCACCCTCGGCCTCAACTGGATCAATAGTACGAGGGACATCATCGAGCTGAACATGTGCAGATCGCGGAGGTGTCGTGCGTTCGGTGCTTGATCGGTTGGATCGCGAAGACGTTCGACTACATCAACCGCGTTACTAAACGCTTCCGCTTTCGGTCTACGAGGGTACGTAGACACACTCTTGTTGGGTTTCGTAGTAATTTCAAAAAATTTCCTACGCACACGCAAGATCATGTGATGCATAGCAACGAGAGGGGAGAGTGTTGTCTACGTACCCAATGCAGACCGACTGCGGAAGCACTGACACGACGTAGAGGAAGTAGTCGCACGTCTTCACGATCCAACCGATCAAGCACCGAAACTACGGCACCTCCGAGTTCGAGCACACGTTCAGCTCGATGACGATCCCCGGACTCCGATCCAGCAAAGTGTCGGGGAAGAGTTCCGTCAGCACGACGGCGTGGTGGCGATCTTGATGAACTACAGCAGCAGGGCTTCGCCTAAACTCCGCTACAGTATTATCGAGGAATATGGTGGCAGGGGGCACCGCACACGGCTAAGGAATAGATCATGTGGATCAACTTGTGTGTTTCTGGGGTGCCTCTGCCTCAGTATATAAAGGAGCCAAGGGGGAGGGGGGCGCCGGCCAAGGAGGAGGGCGCAGGAGGAGTCCTACTCCTTCCGGGAGTAGGACTCCCCCCCCAATCATCTGTGAAGGTGAGAAAATAACGATATCCGCCATGAGCCTCAATATTCATCGGACCACATACATAGGTATGTATGATTTCCAACAAATCTGTTGCTCTCTCCATAGTACCGGAGAACGGTGTTTTAGTCATCTTGCCCATGAGGCACGGTTCGCAAGTACCAAGTGATTCATAATCAAGTGGTTCCAGAAGTCCATCAGTATGGAGTTTCTTCATGCGCTTTATACCGATATGACCTAAACGACAGTGCCACAAATAAGTTGCACTTTCATTATCAACTCTGCATCTTTTGGCTTCAACATTATGAATATGTGTATTACTACTATCGAGATTCAATAAAAATAGACCACTCTTCAAGGGTGCATGACCATAAAAGATATTACTCATATAAATAGAACAACCATTATTCTCTGATTTAAATGAATAACCGTCTCGCATTAAACAAGATCCAGATATAATGTTCATGCTCAACGCTGGCACCAAATAACAATTATTTAGGTCTAATATTAATCCCGAAGGTAGATGTAGAGGTAGCGTGCCGACCGCGATCACATCGACTTTGGAACCGTTTCCCACGCGCATCGTCACCTCATCCTTTGCCAGTGCCCGCTTATTCCGTAGTCCCTGTTTCGAGTTGCAAATATTAGCAACAGAACCAGTATCAAATACCCAGGTGCTACTGCGAGCTCTAGTAAGGTACACATCAATAACATGTATATCACATATACCTTTGTTCACCTTGCCATCCTTCTTATCCGCCAAATACTTGGGGCAGTTCCGCTTCCAGTGACCAGTCTGCTTGCAGTAGAAGCACTCAGTTTCAGGCTTAGGTCCACACTTGGGTTTCTTCTCCTAAGCAGCAACTTGCTTGCCGTTCTTCTTGAAGTTCCCCTTCTTCTTCCCTTTGCCCTTTTTCTTGAAACTAGTGGTCTTGTTAACCATCAACACTTGATGCTCCTTCTTGATTTCTACCTCCGCAGCTTTCAGCATTGCGAAGAGCTCGGGAATAGTCTTGTTCATCCCTTGCATATTATAGTTCATCACGAAGCTCTTGTAGCTTGGTGGCAGTGATTGGAGAATTCTGTCAATGACGCAATCATCCGGAAGATTAACTCCCAATTGAATCAAGTGATTATTATACCCAGACATTTTGAGTATATGCTCACTGACAGAACTGTTCTCCTCCATCTTGCAGCTATAGAACTTATTGGAGACTTCATATCTCTCAATTCGGACATTTGCTTGAAATATTAACTTCAACTCCTGGAACATCTCATATGCTCCATGACGTTCAAAACGTCGTTGAAGTCCCGATTCTAAGCCGTAAAGCATGGCACACTGAACTATCGAGTAGTCATCAGCTTTGCTCTGCCAGACGTTCATAACATCTGGTGTTGCTCCAGCAGCAGGCCTGGCACCCAGCGGTGCTTCCAGGACGTAATTCTTCTGAGCAGCAATGAGGATAATCCTCAAGTTACAGACCCAGTCCGTGTAATTTCTACCATCATCTTTCAACTTTGCTTTCTCAAGGAACGCATTAAAATTCAACGGAACAATAGCACGAGCCATCTATCTACAATCAACATAAACAAGCAAGATACTATCAGGGACTAAGTTCATGATAAATTTTAAGTTCAATTAATCATATTACTAAAGAACTCCCACTTAGATAGACATCCCTCTAATCTTCTAAGTGATTACGTGATCCAAATCAACTAAACCATAACCGATCATCACGTGAGATGGAGTAGTTTTCAATGGTGAACATCGTTTATGTTGATCATATCTACTATATGATTCACGCTCGACCTTTCGGTCTCCGTGTTCCGAGGCCATATCTGCATATGCTAGGCTCGTCAAGTTTAACCTGAGTATTCTGCTTGTGCAAAAACTGGCTTGCTCCCGTTGTAGATGGACGTAGAGCTTATCACACCCGATCATCACGTGGTGTCTAGGCACGATGAACTTTGGCAACGGTGCATACTCAGGGAGAACACTTCTTGATAATTTAGTGAGAGATCATCTTATAATGCTACCGTCAATCAAAGCAAGATAAGATGCATAAAAAGATAAACATCACATGCAATCAATTTAAGTGATATGATATGGCCATCATCATCTTGTGCTTGTGATCTCCATCTCCGAAGCACCATCATGATCACCATCGTCACCGGCGCGACACCTTGATCTCCATCGTAGCATCGTTGTCGTCTCGCCAATCTTATGCTTCCACGACTATCACTACCGTTTAGTAATAAAGTAAAGCATTACATTGCGATTGCATTGCATACAATAAAGCGACAACCATATGGCTCCTGCCAGTTGCCGATAACTCGGTTACAAAACATGATCATCTCATACAATAAAATTCAGCATCATGCCTTGACCATATCACATCACAACATGCCCTGCAAAAACAAGTTAGACGTCCTCTACTTTGTTGTTGCAAGTTTTACGTGGCTGCTACGGGCTTAAGTAAGAACCAATCTCACCTACGCATCAAAACCACAACGATAGTTTGTCAAATAGACTCCGTTTTAACCTTCGCAAGGACCGGGCGTAGCCACACTCGGTTCAACTAAAGTTGGAGAGACAGTCGCCCGCAAGCCATCTATGTGCAAAGCACGTCGAGGGAACCGGTCTTGCGTAAGCGTACGCGTAAGGTTGGTCCGGGTCGTCTCGTCCAACAATGCCGCCGAACCAAAGTATGACATGCTGGTAGGCAGTATGACTTATATCGCCCACAACTCACTTGTGTTCTACTCGTGCATATAACATCAACATAAATAACCTAGGCTCTGATACCACTGTTGGGTTTCGTAGTAATTTCAAAAAATTTCCTACGCACACGCAAGATCATGTGATGCATAGCAACGAGAGGGGAGAGTGTTGTCTACATACCCAACGCAGACCGACTGCGGAAGCGCTGACACGACGTAGAGGAAGTAGTCGTACGTCTTCACGATCCAACCGATCAAGCACCGAAACTACGGCACCTCCGAGTTCGAGCACACGTTCAGCTCGATGACGATCCCCGGACTCCGATCCAGCAAAGTGTCGGGGAAGAGTTCCGTCAGCACGACGGCGTGGTGACGATCTTGATGAACTACAGCAGCAGGGCTTCGCCTAAACTCCGCTGCAGTATTATCGAGGAATATGGTGGCAGGGGGCACCGCACACGGCTAAGGAATAGATCACGTGGATCAACTTGTGTGTTTCTGGGGTGCCTCTGCCTCAGTATATAAAGGAGCCAAGGGGGAGGGGGGCGCCGGCCAAGGAGGAGGGCGCAGGAGGAGTCCTACTCCTTCCGGGAGTAGGACTCCCCCCCAATCCTATTCCAACTAGGATTCCCAAAGGGGGAAAGTGAGAGAGGGGGGGCGGCCACCTTCTCCTAGTACTAATAGGACTAGGGGAGGGGGAAGGTGCGCAGCCACCTTGGGCTGCCCCTTTCTCCTTTCCACTAAGGCCCATGAAGGCCCATATGGCTCCCGGGGGGTTCCGGTAACCTCCCGGTAACCCGGTAAAATCCCGATTTCACCCGGAACACTTCCGATATCCAAATATAGGCTTCCAATATATCAATATTTACGTCTCGACCATTTCGAGACTCCTCGTCATGTCCGTGATCACATCCAGGACTCCGAACAACCTTCGGTACATCAAAATGCATAAACTCATAATATTACTGTCATCGTAACCTTAAGCGTGCGGACCCTACGGGTTCGAGAACAATGTAGACATGACCGAGACATGTATCCGGTCAATAACCAATAGCGGGACCTGGATGCCCATATTGGCTCCTACATATTCTACGAAGATCTTTATCGGTCAGACCGCATAACAACATACGTTGTTCCCTTTGTCATCGGTATGTTACTTGCCCGAGATTCGATCGTCGGTATCCAATACCTAGTTCAATCTCGTTACCGGCAAGTCTCTTTACTCGTTCCGTAATACATCATCTCACAACTAACATATTAGTTGTAATGCTTGCAAGGCTTATGTGATGTGTATTACCGAGAGGGCCCAGAGATACCTCTCCGACAATCGGAGTGACAAATCCTAATCTTGAAATACGCCAACCCAACATCTACCTTTGGAAACACCTGTAATGCTCCTTTATAATCACCCAGTTACGTTGTGGCGTTTGGTAGCACCCAAAGTGTTCCTTCGGCAAACGGGAGTTGCATAATCTCATAGTCATAGGAATATGTATAAGTCATGAAGAAAGCAATAGCAACATACTAAACGATCGGGTGCTAAGCTAATGGTATGGGTCATGTCAATCAGATCATTCAACTAATGATGTGATCTCGTTAATCAAATAACAACTCATTGTTCATGGTCAGGAAACATAACCATCTTCGATTAACGAGCTAGTCAAGTAGAGGCATACTAGTGACACTTTGTTTTGTCTATGTATTCACACATGTATTACGTTTCCGGTTAATACAATTCTAGCATGAATAATAAACATTTATCATGATTATAAGGAAATAAATAATAACTTTATTATTGCCTCTAGGGCATATTTCCTTCAACTCTCCCCTCTCGTTGCTATGCATCTCCTAGATAGATCTTGCGTGATCGTAGGAAAGTTTTTGAAATACTGTGTTCCCCATATTCTACGAAGATCTTTATCGGTCAGACCGCATAACAACATACGTTGTTCCCTTTGTCATCGGTATGTTACTTGTCCGAGATTCGATCGTCGGTATCTCAATACCTAGTTCAATCTCGTTACTGGCAAGTCTCTTTACTCGTTCCGTAATACATCATCCCGCAACTAACTAATTAGTTGCAATGCTTGCAAGGCTTAAGTGACGTGCATTACCGAGAGGGCCCAGAGATACCTCTCCGACAATCGGAGTGACAAATCCTAATCTCGAAATACGCCAACCCAACAATTACCTTCGGAGACACCTGTAGAGCACCTTTATAATCACCCAGTTACGTTGTGACGTTTGGTAGCACACAAAGTGTTCCTCTGGTAAACGGGAGTTGCATAATCTCATAGTCATAGGAACATGTATAAGTCATGAAGAAAGCAATAGCAACAAACTAAACGAGCAAGTGCTATGCTAACGGAATGGGTCAAGTCAATCACATCATTCTCCTAATGATGTGATCCCATTAATCAAATGACAACTCATGTCTATGGTTAGGAAACCATAACCATCTTTGATCAACGAGCTAGTCAAGTAGAGGCATACTAGTGACACTCTGTTTGTCTATGTATTCACACATGTATTATGTTTCCGGTTAATACAATTCTAGCATGAATAATAAACATTTATCATGATATAAGGAAATAAATAATAACTTTATTATTGCCTCTAGGGCATATTTCCTTCAGTCTCCCACTTGCACTAGAGTCAATAATCTAGTTCACATCGCCATGTGATTAATAACCAATAGTTCACATCACCATGTGATTAACACCCATAGTTCACATCGACATGTGACCAACACCCAAAGGGTTTACTAGAGTCAATAATCTAGTTCACATCACTATGTGATTAACACCCAAAGAGTACTAAGGTGTGATCATGTTTTGCTTTGTGAGAGAAGTTTAGTCAGCGGGTCTGCCACATTCAGATCCGTAAGTATTTTGCAAATTTCTATGTCAACAATGATCTGCACGGAGCTACTCTAGCTAATTGCTCCCACTTTCAATATGTATCCAGATTGAGATTTAGAGTCATCTGGATTAGTGTCAAAATTTGCATTGACGTAACCCTTTACGACGAACCTTTTGTCACTTCCATAATCGAGAAACATATCCTTATTCCACTAAGGATAATTTTGACCAATGTCTAGTGATCTACTCCTAGATCACTATTGTACTCCTTTGCAAAACTCAGGGCAGGGTATACAATAGGTCTGGTACACAACATGGCATACTTTATAGAACCTATGGCTGAGGCATAGGGAATGACTTTCATTCTCTCTCTATCTTCTGCCGTGGTCAGGTTTTGAGTCTTACTCAACTTCACACCTTGTAACACAGGCAAGAACTCCTTCTTTGACTGTTCCATTTTGAACTGCTTCAAAATCTTGTCAAGGTATGTACTCATTGAAAAACTTATCAAGCGTCTTGATCTATCTCTATAGATCTTGATGCTCAATATGTAAGCAGCTTCACCGAGGTCTTTCTTTAAAAAACTCCTTTCAAACATTCCTTTACGCTTTGCAGAATAATTCTACATCATCTCCGATCAATAATATGTCATACATATACTTATCAGAAATGATGTAGTTCTCCCACTCACTTTCTTGTAAATACAGGCTTCACCGCAAGTCTGTATAAAACTATATGCTTTGATCAACTTATCAAAGCGTATATTCCAACTCCGAGATGCTTGCACCAGTCCATAGATGGATCGCTGGAGCTTGCATATTTTGTTAGTACCTTTAGGATCGACAAAACCTTCTGGTTGCATCATATACAACTCTTCTTTAATAAATCCTATTAAGGAATGCAGTTTTGTTTATCCATTTGCCAGATTTCATAAAATGCGGCAATAGCTAACATGATTCGGACAGACTTAAGCATAGATACGAGTGAGAAATTCTCATCGTGGTCAACACCTTGAACTTGTCGAAAATCTTTTTGCGACAATTCTAGCTTTGTAGATAGTAACACTACTATCAGCGTCCATCTTCCTCTTGAAGATCCATTTAATCTCAATGGCTCGCCGATCTTTGGGCAAGTCAATCAAAGTCCATACTTTGTTCTTATACATGGATCTCATCTCAGATTTCATGGCCTCAGGCCATTTCGCGGAATCTGGGCTCATCATCGCTTCCTCATAGTTCGTAGGTTCGTCATGGTCAAGTAACATGACCTCCAGAACAGGATTACCGTACCACTCTGGTGCGGATCTCACTCTGGTTTACCTACGAGGTTCGGTAGTAACTTGATCTGAAGTTACATGATCATCATCATTAGCTTCCTCACTAATTGGTGTAGTAGTCACAGGAACAGATTTCTGTGATGAACTACTTTCCAATAAGGGAGCAGGTACAGTTACCTCATCAAGTTCTACTTTTCTCCCACTCACTTCTTTCGAGAGAAACTCCTTCTCTAGAAAGGATCCATTCTCAGCAATGAATATCTTGCCTTCAGATCTGTGATAGAAGTTGTACCCAACATTTTCTTTTGGGTATCCTATGAAGACGCACTTCTCCGATTTGGGTTTGAGCTTATCAGGTTGAAACTTTTTCACATAAGCATTGCAACCTCAAACTTTAAGAAACGACAACTTAGGTTTCTTGCCAAACCATTGTTCATATGGTGTTGTCTCAACGGATTTAGATGGTGCCCTATTTAACGTGAATGTAGCTGTCTCTAATGCATAACCTCAAAACTATAGTGGTTAATCGGTAAGAAACATCATAGATTGCACTATATACAATAATAGTACGGTTATGACGTTCGGACACACCATTATGCTATGGTGTTCTAGGTGGCACGATTTTGTGAAACTATTCCACATTGTTTTAATTGAAGACCAAACTCGTAACTCAAATATTTGTCTCTGTGATCAGATCGTAGAAACTTTATTTTCTTGTCACGATGATTTTCCACTTCACTCTGAAGTTTTGAACTTTTCAAATGTTTTAGACTTATGTTTCATCAAGTAGATATACCCATATCTGCTCAAATCATCTGTGAAGGTCAGAAAATAACGATACCCACCGCGAGCGTCAACATTCATCGGACTGCATACATCAGTATGTATTATTTCCAATAAGTCAGTTGCTTGCTCCATTGTTCCGGAGAACGGAGTCTTAGTCATCTTGCCCATGAGGCACTGTTCGCAAGCATCAACTGATTCATAATCAAGTGATTCCAAAAGCCCATCAACATGGATTTTCTTCATGCGCTTTACACCAATATGACCTAAACGGCAGTGCCACAAATAAGTTGCACTATCATTATTAACTTTGAATCTTTTGGCTTCAATATTATGAGAATGTGTATCACCACAATCGAGATCCAACAAACCATTTTCATTGGGTGTATGACCATAGAAGGTTTTATTCATGTAAACAGAACAACAATTTATTCTCTTACTTAAATGAATAATCGTATTGCAATAAACATGATCAAATCATATTCATGCTCAACGCAAACACCAAATAACACTTATTTAGGTTCAACACTAATCCCGAAAGTATAGGGAGTGTGCGATGATGATCATATCAATCTTGGAACCACTTCCAACATACATCGTCACTTCATCCTTAACTAGTCTCTCTTCATTCTGCAACTCCCGTTTCGAGTAACTACTCTTAGCAACTGAACCAATATCAAATACCGAGGGGTTGCTACGAACACTAGTAAAATACACATCAATAATCTGTATATCAAATATACCTTTGTTCACTTTGCCATCCTTCTTATCCGCCAAATACTTGGGGTAGTTCCGCTTCCAATGACCAGTCCCTTTGCAATAGAAGCACTCAGTTTCAGGCTTTGGTCCAGACTTGGGTTTTTCACTTGAGCAGCAACTTGCTTGCCGTTCTTCTTGAAGTTCCCCTTTCTTCCCTTTGTCCCTTTACTTGAAACTAGTGGTTTTGTTTACCATCAACACTTGATGCTTTTCTTGATTTCTACCTTCGTCGATTTAAGCATCACGAAGAGCTTGGGAATCGTTTCCGTTATCCCTTGCATATTATAGTTCATCACGAAGTTCTACTAACTTGGTGATGGTGACTAGAGAATTCTGTCAATCACTATTTTATCTGGAAGATTAACTCCCACTTGATTCAAGCGATTGTAGTACCCAGACAATCTGAGCACATGCTTACTACTTGAGCTATTCTCCTCCATATTTTAGCTATAGAACTTGTTGGAGACTTCATATCTCTCAACTCGGGTATTTGCTTGAAATATTAATTTCAACTCCTGGAACATCTCATATAGTCCATGACGTTCAAAACGTCTTTGAAATCCCAATTCTAAGTTGTTAAGCATGGTGCACTAAACTATCAAGTAGTCATCATATTGAGCTAGCCAAACGTTCATAACGTTTGCATGTGCTCCTGCAATAGGTCAGTCACCTAGCGGTGCATCAAGGACATAATTCTTCTGTGCAACAATGAGGATAAACCTCAGATCACGGACCCAGTCCACATCATTGCTACTATCATCTTTCAACTTAGTTTTCTCTAGGAACACATATAAAACATAGGGAAGCAATAACGCGAGCTATTGATCTATAGATATGCAAATACTATCAGGACTAAGTTCATGATAAATTAAAGTTCAATTAATCATATTACTTAAGAGCTCCCACTTAGATAGACATCCCTCTAATCATCTAAGTGATCACGTGATCCAAATCAACTAAACCATAACCGATCATCACGTGAAATGGAATAGCTTTCAATGGTGAACATCATTATGTTGATCATATCTACTATATGATTCACGCTCGACCTTTCGGTCCCAGTGTTCCGAGGCCATATCTGCATACGCTAGTCTCGTCAAGTTTAACCTGAGTATTCTGCGTGTGCAAAAACTGGCTTGCACCCGTTGTAGATGGACGTAGAGCTTATCACACTCGATCATCACGTGGTGTCTGGGCACGACGAACTTTGGCAACGGTGCATACTCAGGAAGAACACTTTTATCTTGAAATTTAGTGAGAGATCATCTTATAATGCTACCGTCAAACAAAACAAGATAAGATGCATAAAAGATAAACATCACATGCAATCAATATAAGTGATATGATATGGCCATCATCATCTTCTGCTTGTGATCTCCATCTCCGAAGCACCGTCATGATCACCATCGTCACTGGCGCGACATCTTGATCACCATCGTAGCATCGTTGTCGTCTCGCCAATCTTATGCTTCCACGACTATCGCTACCGCTTAGTGATAAAGTAAAACATTACAGCGCAATTGCATTGCATACAATAAAGCGACAACCATATGGCTCCTGCCAGTTGCCGATAACTCGGTTACAAAACATGATCATCTCATACAATAAAATTTAGCACCATGTCTTGACCATATCACATCACAACATGCCCTGCAAAAACAAGTTAGACGTCCTCTACTTTGTTGTTGCAAGTTTTACGTGGCTGCTATGGGCTTAGCAAGAACCGTTCTTACCTACGCATCAAAACCACAACGATAGTTTGTCAAGTTGGTGATGTTTTAACCTTCGCAAGGACCGGGTGTAGCCACACTTGGTTCAACTAAAGTTTGAGAAACTGACACCCGCCAGCGACCTGTGTGCAAAGCACGTCGGTAGAACCAGTCTCGCGTAAGCGTACGCGTAATGTCGGTCCGGGCCGCTTCATCCAACAATACCGATGAACCAAAGTATGACATGCTGGTAAGAAGTATGACTTATATCGCCCACAACTCCCTTGTGTTCTACTCATGCACAACATCAACGCATAAAACCTAGCTCTGATACCACTGTTGGGGAACATAGTAATTTCAAAAAAATTCCTACGCACACACAAGATCATGGTGATGCATAGCAACGAGAGGGAAGAGTGTTGTCCATGTACCCTCGTAGACCGAAAGCGGAAGCGTTAGCAAAACGCGGTTGATGTAGTCGTACGTCTTCACGGCCCGACCGATCAAGCACCGAAACTACGGCACCTCCGAGTTCTAGCACACGTTCAGCTCAATGACGATCCCCGGACTCCGATCCAGCAGAATGTCGGGGAAGAGTTCCGTCAGCACGATGGCATGGTGACGATCTTGATGTTCTACTGTCGCAGGGCTTCGCCTAAGCACCACTACAATATTATCGAGGACTATGGTGGAGGGGGCACCGCACACGACTAAGAGATCAATGATCAACTGTTGTGTCTATGGGGTGCCCCTGCCCCCGTATATAAAGGAGCAAGGGAGGGAGGGGGCCGACCTAGGAGGAGGGCGCGCCAAGGGGGGAGTCCTACTCCCACCGGGAGTAGGACTCCTCCTTCCCTTATTGGAGTAGGAGAGAAGGAAAGAGGGGGAGAGGAACAAGGAAAAGTGGGCTGCACCCCTTGTCCAATTCGGACCAGAGGGGGGGGCACGCGCCTCCTTCCTTTTGGCCTCTCTCCTCTATTCCCGTATGGCCCAATAAGGCCCATATACTCCCCGTCGAATTCCCGTAACTCCCCGGTACTCCGAAAAATACCCGAATCACTCGGAACCTTTCCGATGTTCGAATATAGTTTTCCAATATATCGATCTTTACGTCTCGACCATTTCAAGACTCCCCGTCATGTCCCCGATCTCATCCGGGACTCCGAACTCCTTCGGTATATCAAAACTCATAAACTCATAATATAACTGGCATCGAAACCTTAAGCGTGCGGACCCTACGGGCTCGAGAACAATGTAGACATGACCGAGACACGTCTCCGGTCAATAACCAATAGCGGAACCTGGATGCTCATATTGGCTCCCACATATTCTACGAAGATCTTTATCGGTCAGACCGCATAACAACATACGTTGTTCCCTTTGTCATCGGTATGTTACTTGCCCGAGATTCGATCGTGGTATCTCAATACCTAGTTCAATCTCATTACTGGCAAGTCTCTTTACTCATTCCGTAATACATCATCCCGCAACTAACTCATTATTTGCAATTCTTGCAAGGCTTAAGTGATGTGCATTACCGAGAGGGCCCAGATATACCTCTCCGACAATCGGAGTGACAAATCCTAATCTCGAAATACGCCAACCCAACAAGTACCTTCGGAGACACCTGTAGAGCACCTTTATAATCACCCAGTTATGTTGTGATGTTTGGTAGCACAAAAAGTGTTCCTCTGGTAAACAGGAGTTGCATAATCTCATAGTCATAGGAACATGTATAAGTCATGAAGAAAGCAATAGCAACAAACTAAATGATCAAGTGCTATGCTAACGGAATGGGTCAAGTCAATCACATCATTCTCCTAATGATGTGATCCCGTTAATCAACTGACAACTCATGTCTATGGTTAGGAAACATAACCTGTTGGGGAACGTAGTAATTTCAAAAAAATTCCTACACACACGCAAGATCATGGTGATGCATAGCAACGAGAGGGGGAGAGTGTGATCTACGTACCCTTGTAGATCGACAACGGAAGCGTTAACTTTGGTTGATGTAGTCGTACGTCTTCACGGCCCGACCGATCAAGCACCGAAACTACGGCACCTCCGAGTTTTAGCACACGTTCAGCTCGATGACGATCCCTGGACTCCAATCCAGCAAAGTGTCGGGGAAGAGTTCCGTCAGCACGACGGCGTGGTGACGATCTTGATGTACTACCGTCGCAGGGCTTCGCCTAAGCACCGCTACAATATTATCGAGGACTATGGTGGAAGGGGGCACCGCACACGGCTAAGAATATGATCACGTGGATCAACTTGTGTGTCTAGGGGTGCCCCTTGCCTCCGTATATAAAGGATCCAAGGGGGGGGTGCGGCCGGCCCTAGCAGGAGGCGCGCAGGAGGAGTCCTACTCCTATCGGGAGTAGGACTCCCCTCCCTTTCCTTGTCCAAGTAGGAGAGGGGGAAAGAGAGAAGGAAAAGGGGGGGCGCCGCCCCTCCCTCCTTGTCCAATTCGGACTAGGGGAGAGGGGGTGCGCGGCCTGCCGTGGCAGCCCCTCCTCTTCTCCACTTTAGTCCCATGAGGCCCATTTAACCCCCCGGGGGGTTCCGGTAACCCCCCGGTGCTCTGGTTTTATCCGAAACTTCCCCGGAACACTTCCGGTGTCCGAATATAGCCGTCCGATATATCAATCTTTATGTCTCGACCATTTCGAGACTCCTCGTCATGTCCGTGATCACATCCGGGACTCCGAACTAACTTCGGTACATCAAAACTCATAAACTCATAATATAACTGGCATCAAAACCTTAAGCGTGCGGACCCTACGGGTTCGAGAACAATGTAGACATGACCGAGACATGTCTCCGGTCAATTACCAATAGCGGAACCTGGATGCTCATATTGGCTCCTACAT
Organism: Triticum urartu; assembly: GCF_003073215.2. Taxonomy (NCBI): domain Eukaryota; kingdom Viridiplantae; phylum Streptophyta; class Magnoliopsida; order Poales; family Poaceae; genus Triticum; species Triticum urartu. The sequence goes on from NC_053023.1 coordinate 550,360,310, forward strand.
ATTCTATGAAGATCTTTATCGGTCAGACCGCATAACAACATACGTTGTTCCCTTTGTCATCGGTATGTTACTTGCCCGAGATTCGATCGTCGGTATCTCAATACCTAGTTCAATCTCGTTACCGGCAAGTCTCTTTACTCGTTCTGTAATACATCATCTCACAACTAACTCATTAGTTGCAATGCTTGCAAGGCTTAAGTGATGTGCATTACCGAGAGGGCCCAGAGATACCTCTCCGACAATCGGAGTGACAAATCCTAATCTCGAAATACGCCAACCCAACATGTACCTTTGGAGACACCTGTAGAGCTCCTTTATAATCACCCAGTTACGTTGTGACGTTTGGTAGCACACAAAGTGTTCCTCCAGCAAACGGGAGTTGCATAATCTCATAGTCATAGGAACATGTATAAGTCATGAAGAAAGCAATAGCAACATACTAAACGATCGGGTGCTAAGCTAATGGAATGGGTCATGTCAATCAGATCATTCAACTAATGATGTGATCCCGTTAATAAAATGACAACTCTTTGTCCATTGTTAGGAAACATAACCATCTTTGATTAACGAGCTAGTCAAGTAGAGGCATACTAGTGACACTCTGTTTGTCTATGTATTCACACATGTATTGTGTTTCCGGTTAATACAATTCTAGCATGAATAATAAATTTTTATCATGATATAAGGAAATAAATAATAACTTTATTATTGCCTCTAGGGCATATTTCCTTCAGTCTCCCACTTGCACTAGAGTCAAAAATCTAGATCACATCACCATGTGATTAACATCAATAGTTCACATCATCATGTGATTAACACCCATAGTTCACATCGCCATGTGACCAACACCCAAAGGGTTTACTAGATTCAGTAATCTAGTTCACATCGCTATGTGATTAACACCCAAAGAGTACTAAGGTGTGATCATGTTTTGCTTGTGAGAGAATTTTAGTCAACGGGTCTGCCATATTCAGATCCGTACGTATTTTGCAAATATCTATGTCAACAATGCTCTGCACGGAGCTACTCTAGCTAATTGCTCCCACTTTCAATATGTATCCAGATTGAGACTTAAAGTTATCTAGATCAGTGTCAAAACTTGCATCGATGTAACTCTTTACGACGAACCTTTTGTCACCTCCATAATCGAGAAACATATCCTTATTCCACTAAGGATAATTTTGACCGCTGTCCAGTGATCTACTCCTAGATCACTATTGTACTCCCTTGCTAAAATCAGTGTAGGGTATACAATAGATCTGGTACACAGCATGGCATACTTTATAGAACCTATGGCCAAGGCATAGGGAATGACTTTCATTCTCTTTCTATCTTCTGCCGTGGTCGGGTTTTGAGTCTTACTCAATTTCACACCTTGTAACACAGGCAAGAACTCTTTCTTTGACTGTTCCATTTTGAACTACTTCAAAATCTTGTCAAGGTATGTACTCATTGAAAAAAACTTATCAAGCGTCTTGATCTATCTCTATAGATCTTGATACTCAATATGTAAGCAGCTTCACCGAGGTCTTTTTTTTTAAAAACTCCTTTCAAACACTCCTTTATGCTTTGCAGAATAATTCTACATTATTTCCGATCAACATTATGTCATTCACATATACTTATTAGAAATGCTGTAGTGCTCCCACTCACTTTCTAGTAAATACAGGCTTTACCGCAAGTCTGTATAAAACTATATGCTTTGATCAACTTATCAAAGCGTATATTCCGACTCTGAGATGCTTGCACCAGTCCATAGATGGATCGCTGGAGCTTGCTTATTTTGTTAGCACCTTTAGGATTGACAAAACCTTCTGGTTGCATCATATACAACTCTTTCTTTAAGAAATCCATTAAGGATTGCAGTTTTGTTATCCATTTGCCAGATTTCATAAAATGCGGCAATTGCTAACATGATTTGGACAGACTTTTAAGCATCGATACGAGTGAGAAAATCTCATCGTAGTCAACACCTTGAACTTTGTCGAAAACCTTTTGCGACAATTCTAGCTTTGTAGATAGTAACACTACTATCAGCGTCCGTCTTCCTCTTGAAGATCCATTTATTTTCTATGGCTTGCCGATCATCGGGCAAGTCAACCAAAGTCCATACTTTGTGCTCATACATGGATCCCATCTCAGATTTCATGGCCTCAAGCCATTTTGCGGAATCTGGGCTCACCATCGCTTCTTCATAGTTCGTAAGTTCGTCATGGTCTAGTAACATGACTTCCAGAACAGGATTACCGTACCACTCTGGTGCGGATCTCACTCTGGTTTACCTACGAGATTCGGTAGTAACTTGATCTGAAGTTATATGATCATCTTCATTAGCTTCCTCACTAATTGGTGTAGTAGTCACAAGAACAAATTTTTGTGATGAACTACTTTCTAATGAGGGAGATGGTACAATTACCTTATCAAGTTTTCTACTTTCCCCCCACTCACTTCTTTCGAGAGAAACTCCTTCTCTGGAAAGGATCCATTCTTAGCAACGAATGTCTTGCCTTCGGATCTATGATAGAAGGTGTACCCAATAGTCTCCTTTGGGTATCCTATGAAGACATATTTCTCCGATTTGAGCTTATCAGGATGAAACTTTTTCATATAAGCATCACAATCCCAAACTTTAAGAAACAACAACTTTGGTTTCTTGCCAAACCATAGTTCATATTGTGTCGTCTCAACGGACTTAGATGGTGCCCTTTTTTTAAGGTGAATGCAGCTGTCTCTAATGCATGATCCCAAAACGATATTGGTAAATCGGTAAGAAACATCATAGATTGTACTATATCCAATAAAGTACGGTTATGACGTTCGGACACACCATTATGTTGTGGTGTTCCAGGTGGCATGAATTTGTGAAACTATTCCACATTGTTTTAATTGAAGACCAAACTCGTAACTCAAATATTTGTCTCCGCGATCAGATCGTAGAAACCTTATTTTCTTGTCACGATGATTTTCCACTTCACTCTGAAATTCTTTGAACTTTTCAAATGTTTCAGACTTATGTTTCATCAAGTAGATATACCCATATCTGCTCAAATCATCTGTGAAGGTCAGAAAATAATGATACCCTCCGCGAGCCTTAAAACTCATCGGATCGCATACATCAGTATGTATTTATTTCCAATAAGTCAGTTGCTCGCTCCATTGTTCCGGAGAACGGCGTTTTAGTCATCTTGCCCATGAGGCATGGTTCGCAAGCATCAAGTGATTCATAATCAAGTGATTCCAAAAACCCATCAGCATGGAGTTTCTTCATGCGCTTTACACCAATATGACCTAAACGGCAGTGCCGCAAATAAGTTGCACTATCATTATTAACTTTGCATCTTTTGGTTTCAATATTATGATTATGTGTATCACTACGATCGAGATCCAACGAACTATTTTCATTGGGTGTGTAACCATATAAGGTTTTATTCATGTAAACAGAATAACAATTTATTCTCTTACTTAAATGAATAACCGTATTACAATAAACATGATCAAATCATATTCATGCTCAACGCAAACACCAAATAACACTTATTCAGGTTCAACACTAATCCCGAAAGTATAGGGAGTGTGCGATGATGATCATATCAATCTTGGAACCACTTCCAACACACATCGTCACTTCACCCTTAACTAGTCTCTGTTTATTCTGCAACTCCCGTTTCGAGTTACTAATCTTAGCAACTGAACTAGTATCAAATACTGAGGGGTTGCTATAAACACTAGTAAAGTACACATCAATAACATGTATATCAAATATACTTATGTTCACTTTGCCATCCTTCTTATCTGCCAATCACTTGGGGTAGTTCCGCTTCCAGTGACCAATCCCTTTGCAGTAGAAACACTTAGTCTCAGGCTTAGGACCAGACTTGGGCTTCTTTACTTGAGCAGCAACTTGCTTGCTGTTCTTCTTGAAGTTCCCCTTCTTCCCTCTGCCCTTTTCTTGAAACTAGTGGTCTTGTCTACCATCAACACTTGATGTTTTTATTGATTTCTACCTTCGTCAATTTCCGCATTACGAAGAGCTTGGGAATCGTTTCCGTTATCCCTTGCATATCATAGTTCATCACGAAGTTCTACTAACTTGGTGATGGTGACTAGAGAATTCTGTCAATCACTATCTTATCTGGAAGATTAACTCCCACTTGATTCAAGCGATTGAAGTACTCAGACAATCTGAGCACATGCTCACTAGTTGAGCGATTCTCCTCCATCTTTTAGCTATAGAACTTGTTGGAGACTTCATATCTCTCAACTCGGGTATTTGCTTGAAATATTAACTTCAACTCCTGGAACATCTCATATGGTCCATGACGTTCAAAACGTCTTTGAAGTCCCGATTCTAAGCCGTTAAGCATGGTGCACTACTATCAAGTAGTCATCATATTGAGCTAGCCAAACGTTCATAATGTATGCATCTGCTCCTGCAATAGGTCTGTCACCTAGCGGTGCATCAAGGACATAATTCTTCTGTGCAGCAATGAGGATAAACCTCAGATCACGGATCCAATCCGCATCATTGCTACTAACATCTTTCAACACAATTTTCTCTAGGAACATATCAAAATAAACACAGGGAAGCAACAACGCGAGCTATTGATCTACAACATAATTTGCAAAATACTACCAGGACTAAGTTCATGATAAATTTAAGTTCAATTAATCATATTACTTAAGAACTCCCACTTAGATAGACATCCCTCTAATCCTCTAAGTGATTACGTGATCCAAATCAACTAAACCATGCCCGATCATCACGTGAGATGGAGTAGTTTCATTGGTGAACATCACTATGTTGATCATATCTACTATATGATTCACGCTCGACCTTTCGGTCTCCGTGTTCCGAGGCCATATCTGTATATGCTTGGCTCGTCAAGTATAACCTGAGTATTCCGCGTGTGCAACTGTTTTGCACCCGTTGTATTTGAACGTAGAGCCTATCACACCCGATCATCACGTGGTGTCTCAGCACGAAGAACTTTCGCAACGGTGCATACTCAGGGAGAACACTTCTTGATAATTAGTGAGAGATCATCTTATAATGCTACCGTCAATCTAAGCAAGATAAGATGCATAAAAGATAAACATCACATGCAATCAAGATAAGTGATATGATATGGCCATCATCATCTTGTGCTTGTGATCTCCATCTTCGAAGCACCGTCATGATCACCATCATCACCGGCGCGACACCTTGATCTCCATCGTAGCATCGTTATCGTCTCGCCAATCTTATGCTTCCACGACTATCGCTACCGCTTAGTGATAAAGTAAAGCATTACAGCGCGGTTGCATTGCATACAATAAAGCGACAACCATATGGCTCCTGCCAGTTGCCGATAGCTTGGTTACAAAACATGATCATCTCATACAATAAAATTTAGCATCATGTCTTGACCATATCACATCACAACATGCCCTGCAAAAACAAGTTAGACGTCCTCTACTTTGTTGTTGCAAGTTTTACGTGGCTGCTACGGGCTTAAGCAAGAACCAATCTTACCTACGCATCAAAACCACAATGATAGTTTGTCAAGTTGGTGCTGTTTTAACCTTCACAAGGACCGGGCATAGCCACACTCGGTTCAACTAAAGTTGGAGAAACTGTCACCCGCAAGCCACCTATGTGCAAAGCACGTCGGGAGAACCGGTCTCGCGTAAGCGTACGCGTAATGTCGGTCCGGGCCGCTTCGTCCAACAATACTGCCGAACCAAAGTATGACATGCTGGTAAGCAGTATGACTTATATCGCCAACAACTCACTTGTGTTCTACTCGTGCATATAACATCAACATATAAAACCTAGGCTCGGATGCCACTGTTGGGGAACGTAGTAATTTCAAAAAAATTCCTACGCACACGCAAGATCATGGTGATGCATAGCAACGAGAGGGGGAGAGTGTGATCTACGTACCCTTTTAGATCGACAACAGAAGCGTTAACTTTGGTTGATGTAGTCGTACGTCTTCACGGCCCGACCGATCAAGCACCGAAACTACGACACCTTCGAGTTTTAGCACACGTTCAGCTCGATGACGATCCCCGGACTCCGATCCAGTAAAGTGTCGGGGAAGAGTTCCATCAGCACGATGGCGTGGTGACGATCTTGATGTACTACCGTTGCAGGGCTTCGCCTAAGCACCGCTACAATATTATCGAGGACTATGGTGGAAGGGGGCACCGCACACGGCTAAGAATATGATCACGTGGATCAACTTGTGTGTCTAGGGGTGCCCCTTGCCTCCGTATATAAAGGATCCAAGGGGGGGTGCGGCCGGCCCTAGCAGGAGGCGCGCAGGAGGAGTCCTACTCCTATCGGGAGTAGGACTCCCTCCCTTTCCTTGTCCAAGTAGGAGAGGGGGAAAGAGAGAAGGAAAAGGGGGCGCCGCCCCTCCCTCCTTGTCCAATTCGGACTAGGGGGAGAGGGGGCGCGCGGCCTGCCCTGGCAGCCCCTCCTCTTCTCCACTTTAGGCCCATGAGGCCCATTTAACCCCCCCGGGGGTTCCGGTAACCCCCCGGTGCTCCGGTTTTATCCGAAACTTCCCCAGAACACTTCCGGTGTCCGAATATAGCCGTCCAATATATCAATCTTTATGTCTCGACCATTTCGAGACTCCTCGTCATGTCCGTGATCACATCCGGGACTCCGAACTAACTTCGGTACATCAAAACTCATAAACTCATAATATAACTATCATCGAAACCTTAAGCGTGCGGACCCTACGGGTTCGAGAACAATGTAGACATGACCAAGACACGTCTCCGGTCAATAACCAATAGTGGAACCTGGATGCTCATATTGGCTCCTACATATTCTACGAAGATCTTTATCGGTCAGACCGCATAACAACATACGTTGTTCCCTTTGTCATCGGTATGTTACTTGCCCGAGATTCGATCGTCGGTATCTCAATACCTAGTTCAATCTCGTTACCGGCAAGTCTCTTTACTCGTTCTGTAATACATCATCCTGCAACTAACTCATTAGTTGCAATGCTTGCAAGGCTTAAGAAGTGATGTGCATTACCGAGAGGGCCCAGAGATACCTCTCCGACAATCGGAGTGACAAATCCTAATCTCGAAATACCGCCAACCCAACATGTACCTTTGGAGACACCTGTAGAGCTCCTTTATAATCACCCAGTTACGTTGTGACGTTTGGTAGCACACAAAGTGTTCCTCCGGCAAACGGGAGTTGCATAATCTCATAGTCATAGGAACATGTATAAGTCATGAAGAAAGCAATAGCAACATACTAAACGATCGGGTGCTAAGCTAATGGAATGGGTCATGTCAATCAGATCATTCAACTAATGATGTGATCCGTTAATCAAATGACAACTCTTTGTATGGTTAGGAAACTAACCATCTTTGATTAACGAGCTAGTCAAGTAGAGGCATACTAGTGACACTCTGTTTGTCTATGTATTCACACATGTATTATGTTTCCGGGTTAATACAATTCTAGCATGAATAATAAACATTTATCATGATATAAGGAAATAAATAATAACTTTATTATTGCCTCTAGGGCATATTTCCTTCATAACCATCTTTGATCAACGAGCTAGTCAAGTAGAGGCATACTAGTGACACTCTGTTTGTCTATGTATTCACACATGTATTATGTTTCCGGTTAATACAATTCTAGCATGAATAATAAACTTTTATCATGATATAAGGAAATAAATAATAACTTTATTATTGCCTCTAGGGCATATTTCCTTCATAACCATCTTTGATCAACGAGCTAGTCAAGTAGAGGCATACTAGTGACACTCTGTTTGTCTATGTATTCACACATGTATTATGTTTCCGGTTAATACAATTCTAGCATGAATAATAAACATTTATCATGATATAAGGAAATAAATAATAATTTTATTATTGCCTCTAGGGCATATTTCCTTCAGCAGCCACGTAAAACTTGCAACAACAAAGTAGAGGATGTCTAACTTGTTTTTGCAGGGCATGTTGTGATGTGATATGGTCAAGACGTGATTATATAAATTGTTGTATGAGATGATCATGTTTTCTAACAAAGTTATCGGCAACTGGCAGGAGCCATATGGTCGTCGCTTTATTGTATGAAATGCAACCGCCATGTAATTGATTTACTTTATCACTAAGCAGTAGCGATAGTTGTAGAAGCAATATTTGGCGAGATGACAACGATGCTACGATGGAGATCAAGGTGTCAAGACGGTGACGATGGTGATCATGACGGTGCTTTGGAGATGGAGATCAAAGGCACAAGACGATGATGACCATATCATATCACTTATTTGATTGCATGTGATGTTTATCCTTTATGCATCTTATTTTGCTTAGTTTGGCGGTAGCATTATAAGATGATCTCTCACTAAATTTCAAGGTATAAGTGTTCTCCCTGAGTATGCACTGTTGCTACAGTTCGTCGTGCCGAGACACCACGCAATGATCGGGTGTGATAAGCTCTACGTTCACATACAACGGGTGCAAGCCAGTTTTGCACAAGCAGAATACTCAGGTTAAACTTGACGTGCCTAGCATATGTAGATATGGCCTCGGAACACTGAGACCGAAAGGTCGAGCGTGAATCATATAGTAGATATGATCAACATAGTGATTTTCACCATTGAAAACTCCTCCATCTCACATGATGACTGGACATGGTTTAGTTGATATGGATCACGTGATCATTTAGATGACTAGAGGGTGGTCTATCTAAGTGGGAGTTCTTAAGTAATATGATTAATTGAACTTTAATTTATCATGAACTTAGTACCTGGTAGTATTTTGCATGTCTATGTTGTTGTAGATAAATGGCCCGTGCTACTGTTCCTTTGAATTTTAATGCGTTCCTAGAGAAAACTAAGTTCAAAGATGATGGTAGCAACTACACGGACTGGGTCCGTAACTTGAGGATTATCCTCATTGTTGCACAGAAGAATTACGTCCTGGAAGCACCGTTAGGTGCAAAGCCCGCTGCAGGAGCAACATCAGATGTTATGAACGTCTGGCAGAGCAAAGCTGATGACTACTCGATAATTCAGTGTGCCATGCTTTACGGCTTAGAATCGAGACTTCAACGATGTTTTGAACGTCATGGAGCATATGAGATGTTCCAGGAGTTGAAGTTAATATTTCAAGCAAATGCCCGAATTGAGAGATATGAAGTCCCCAATAAGTTCTACAGCTGCAAGATGGAGGAGAATAGTTCTGTCAGTGAACATATACTCAGAATGTCTGGGTACCACAACCACTTGACTCAACTGGGAGTTAATCTTCCTGATGATAGTGTCATTGACAGAGTTCTTCAATCACTGCCACCAAGCTACAAAAGCTTCGTGATGAACTATAATATGCAAGGGATGGATAAGACAATTCCCGATCTCTTCACAATGCTAAAGGCTGCGGAGGTAGAAATCAAGAAGGAGCATCAAGTGTTGATGGTCAACAAGACCATTGTTTCAAGAAGAAGGGCAAAGGGAAGAAGGGGAACTTCAAGAAGAACAGCAAGCAAGTTGTTGCTCAAGTGAAGAAGCCCAAGTCTGGACCTAAGCCTGAGACTGAGTGCTTCTACTGCAAAGGGACTGGTCACTGGAAGCGGAACTGCCCCAAGTATTTGGCTGATAAAAAGGATGGCAAAGTGAAAGGTATGTTTGATATACATGTTATTGATGTGTACCTTACTAATGCTCGCAGTAGCGCCTGGGTATTTGATACTGGTTCTGTTGCTCATATTTGCAACTCGAAACAGGGGCTACGGATTAAGCGTGGATTGGCTAAGGACGAGGTGACGATGCGCGTGGGAAATGGTTCCAAGGTCGCTGTGATCGCAGTCGACACGCTACCTCTACATCTACCTTCGAGATTAGTATTAGACCTGAATAATTATTATTTGGTGCCAATGTTAAGCATGAACATTATATCTGGATCTTGTTTGACGCAAGACGATTATTCATTTAAACCAGAGAATAATGGTTGTTCTATTTATATGAGTAATATCTTTTATGGTCATGCACCCTTGATGAGTGGTCTATTTTTATTGAATCTCGATAGTAGTGATACACATATTCATAGTATTGAAGCCAAAAGATATAAGTTTAATAATGATAGTGCAACTTATTTGTGGCACTGCGGTTTAGGTCATATTGGTATAAAGCGCGTGAAGAAACTCCATGCTGATGGGCTTTTGGAATCACTTGATTATGAATCACTCGATGCTTGCGAACCATGCTTCATGGGCAGGATGACTAAGACTCCGTTCTCCGGAGCAATGGAGCGAGCAACTGACTTATTGGAAATAATACATACTGATGTATGCGGTCCGATGAGTGTTGATGCTCGTGGCGGGTATCGTTATTTTTTGACCTTCAGAGATGATTTGAGCAGATGTGGGTATATCTACTTGATGAAACATAAGTCTGAAACAATTGAAAAGTTCAAAGAATTTCAGAGTGAAGTGGAAAATCATCGTAACAAGAAAATTAAGTTTCTACGATCTGATCGTGGAGGCGAATATTTGAGTTATGAGTTTGGTCTTCATTTGAAACAATGCAGAATAGTTTCGCAACTCACGCCACCTGGAACACCATAGCATAATGGTGTGTCCGAACATTGTTACCGCACTTTATTAGATATGGTGCGATCTATGATATCTCTTACTAATTACTGCTATCATTTTGGGGTTATGCTTTAGAGACGGCTGCATTCACTTTAAATAGGGCACCATCTAAATCCGTTCAGACGAGACCATATGAACTGTGGTTTGGCAAGAAACCAAAGTTGTCGTTTCTTAAAGTTTGGGGCTGCGATGCTTATGTGAAAAAGCTTCAACCTGATAAGCTCAAACCCAAATAGGAGAAATGTGTCTTCATAGGATACCCAAAGGAAACTGTTGGGTACACCTTCTATCACGGATTCGAAGGCAAGATATTCGCTGCTAAGAATGGATCCTTTCTAGAGGAGTTTCTCTCGAAAGAAGTGAGTGGGAGGAAAGTAGAACTTGATGAGGTAACTGTACCTTCTCCCTTATTGGAAAGTTGTTCATCACAGAAATCAGTTCCAGTGATTCCTACACCAATTAGTGAGGAAGTTAATGATGTTGATCATGAAACTTCTGATCAAGTTACTTACGAACCTCGTAGGTCAACTAGAGCAAGATCCGCACCAGAGTGGTACGATAATCCTGTTCTGGAGGTCATGTTACTTGACCATGATGAACCTACGAACTATGAGGAAGCGATGATGAGCCCAGATTCCATGAAATGGCTCGAGGCCATGAAATTTGAGATGGGATCCATGTATGAGAACAAAGTGTGGACTTTGGTTGACTTGCCCGATGATTGGCAAGCCATATAGAATAAATGGATCTTCAAGAAGAAGACTGACGCTGACACTAATGTTATTGTCTATAAAGCTCGACTTGTTGCGAAAGGTTTTCGACAAGTTCAAGGAGTTGACTACGATGAGACCTTCTCGCCCGTAGCAATGCTTAAGTCCGTCCGAATCATGTTAGCAATTGCCGGATTTTATGATTATGAAATTTGGCAAATGGATGTCAAAATTGTGTTCCTTAATGGATATCTTAAAGAAGAGTTGTATATGATGCAACCAAAAGGTTTTGTCAATCCAAAGGTGCTAACAAAGTGTGCAAGCTCCAGTGATCCATTTATGGACTGGTGCAAGCATCTCGGAGTTGGAATATACTCTTTAATAATGTGATCAAAGCATATGGTTTTATACATACTTTTGGAGAAGCATGTATTTACAAGAAAGTGAGTGGGAGCTCTGTAGCATTTTTGATATTATATGTGGATGACAAATTGTTGATCGGAAATTATATTGAATTTCTGAATAGCATAAAAGGATACTTGAATAAGAATTTTTCAATGAAAGACCTCGGTGAAGCTACTTATATACCGGGCATCAAGATCTATAGAGATAGATCAAGACGCTTAATTGGACTTTCACAAAGCACATACCTTGATAAAGTTTTGAAGAAGTTCAAAATGGATCAAGCAAAGAAAGGGTTCTTGCCTGTGTTGCAAGGTGTGAAGTTGAGTCAGACTCAATGCCCGACCACTACAGAAGATAGAGAGAAAATGAAAGTCATTCCCTATGCCTCAGCCATACGTTCTATCATGTATGCAATGTTGTGTACCAGACCTGATGTGTGCCTTGCTATTAGTTTTGCAGGGAGGTACCAAAGTAATCCAGGAGTGGATCACTGGACAGCGGTCAAGAACATCCTGAAATACCTGAAAAGGATTAAGGATATGTTTCTCGTTTATGGAGGTTACAAAGAGCTCGTCGTAAACGGGTACGTTGATGCAAGCTTTGACATTGATCCAGATGACTCTAAGTCGCAAACCGGATACGTATTTTTTGAATAGTGGAGCTGTCAGTTGGTGCAGTTCTAAGCAGAGCGTCGTGGAGGGATCTACGTGTGAAGTGGAATACATAGCTGCTTCGGAAGCAGCAATGAAGGAGTCTGGATGAAGGAGTTCATATCTGATCTAGGTGTAATACCTAGTGCATTGGGTCCAATGAAAATCTTTTATGACAATACTGGTGCAATTGCCTTGGCAAAGGAATCCATATTTCACAAGAGAACCAAGCACATCAAGAGACGCTTCAATTCCATCCGCGATCAAGTCAAGGAGGGAGACATAGAGATTTGCAAGATACAAATGGATCTGAATGTTGCAGACCCGTTGACTAAGCCTCTCTCACGAGCAAAACATGATCAACACCAAGACTCCATGGGTGTTAGAATTATTACTGTGTAATCTAGATTATTGATTCTAGTGCAAGTGGGAGATTGAAGGAAATATGCTCTATAGGCAATAATAAAGTTGTTATTTGTATTTCCTTATATCATGATAAATGTCTATTATTCATGCTAGAATTGTTTTAACCAGAAACTTAGTACATGTGTGAATACATAGACAAACAGTGTGTCCCTAGTATGCCTCTACTTGACTAGCTCGTTAATCAAAGATGGTTAAGTTTCCTAGCCATGGACATGTGTTGTCATTTGATGAACGGGATCACATCATTAGAGAATGATGTGATGGACAAGATCCATCCGTTAGCTTAGCATTATGATTGTTTAGTTTTATTGCTATTGCTTTCTTCATGACTTATACGTGCTCCTATGACTATGAGATTATGCAACTACCGAATACCGAAGGAACACCTTGTGTGCTGGGTGACTATAAAGATGATCTACAGGTGTCTCTGATGGTGTTTGTTGAGTTGGCATAGGTCGAGATTAGGATTTATCACTCCGATTGTCGGAGAGGTATCTTTGGGCCCTCTTGGTAATGCACATCACTATAAGCCTTGCAAGCAATGTGACTAATGAGTTAGTTGCGGAATGATGCATTACGGAATGAGTAAAGAGACTTGCCGGTAACGAGATTGAACTAGGTATGATGATACCGACGATCGAATCTCGGGCAAGTAACATACCAATGACAAAGGGAACAACGTATGTTGTTATGCGGTTTGACCGATAAAGATCTTTGTAGAATATGTGGACACCAATATGAGCATCCAGGTTCCGCTATTGGTTATTGACCGAAGATGTGTCTCGGTCATGTCTACATAGTTCTCGAACCCGTAGGGTCCGCACGCTTAATGTTGGATGATGATTTGCATTATGAGTTATGTGATTTGATGTACCGAAGGTTGTTTGGAGTCCCGGATGAGATCACAGACATGACGAGGAGTCTTGAAATGGTCGAGACATAAAGATTGCTATATTGGACCATGTTGTTTTGACACCGGAAGTGTTCCGGATAGTTTCGGATAAAATCGGAGTGCCGGAGGGGTTACCGGAACCCCCCGGGTAAGTAATGGGCCTTAGTGGGCCTTAGGGGAGAGAGAGGGCAGCAGCCAGGAGGTGGCGCCCCCAAGGGGAGTCCGAATAGGACTAGGGGAGGGGGACACGGCCCCTCTTTCCCTCTCCCTCTCCCTCTCCTTCCTTCTTCTCCTACTTGGACTAGGAAAGGGGGGGACCGATTCCTACTTGGAGTAGGATTCTCCCCCTTGGGCGCGTCCCTTAGGGCCGGCCGGCCTCCTCCTCCCCTCCTTTATATACGGGGGAGGGGGGCACCCCATACACACACAAGTTGATCTTTAGCCGTGTGCGGTGCCCCCTCCATAGTTTTACACCTCGGTCATATTATCGTAGTGCTTAGGCGAAGCCCTCCATCGGTAACTTCATCATCACCGTCAACACGGTCGTGCTAACGGAACTCACCCTCGGCCTCAGCTGGATCAAGAGTACGAGGGACGTCACCAAGCTGAACGCGTGCAGATTGCGGAGGTGCCGTGCGTTCGGTACTTGATCGGTTTGATCGCGAAAACGTTCGACTACATCAACCACGTTACTAAACGCTTCTGCTTTCGGTCTATGAAGGTACGTAGACACACTCTCCCCTCTTGTTGCTATGCATCTCCTAGATAGATCTTGCGTGATCGTAGGAATTTTTTTGAAATACTGCGTTCCCCAACAGTAGTATCATATGACCCTTACTTAGAGTGCAAAGAGTATGCCCTTGGCAAGTTTGGCTTCTCCTCTTACCAAAAATGTAGTGCGGCTATTCACATGCTTGCATATGGAATTC